>NW_007738063.1:0-41575 GCF_000696425.1 Galeopterus variegatus
AAAAAAATTTTAATTTCCTTTAAATCTGTAGGATTTACAATACTAAAATCTCCTGCTTTATCAGTCCATGTCTTATATCATGAAACGAAGTGTATAAAAGTCATTCCTGTTCATATGTTTTTAACCACAACTACTTGGAGGTTGGTAATTATTTGTCATTGAAGAGAAGTTAACACTTCTCATCTCTAAATTGTAAATAACAGAACTTCTGTAAAATTCGATAACCACTCTGCACTGGTTAAATTAATTAAATGGTAGATAAGTCAAGTTTCATTCCTTCTGTGTCCATGTTTTCTTTAAAAAGAATATTAAATAATCATTCAGTTGAATGTACCAATCACAAATATTCAACATTAATGCACTAAATTAAAACAATTACCTTTGTTGTTGGCTAGACATTTTTATTCACTTTATAAGATTTTTACTAGAAAAGATTTTTGGTGTATTGAATATTATTAAAGTTAGAGCATCTTAATTACACTATACTGTTTTAAAGAGGAGTGAAGTAAATCTGCTTTAGGCAAAAGAACATATGCAAAACATATTAAGTAACTATTCTTAAACCACCAAAGTAAAACTGAAGATGTTCAACTTTTACATTTCAATTTTCTCATTTCAAAACATTTGGAATTTCAAATAGGAGCAAAAGCAGTGAAAATCTCAGCAGCTCAATACTAATGACTTTGGTAGTATCTTCCCTATATATTTAATTTGTCACTATGATTATGCATATTTTCTTCAAATCCCTTTAATTATGAATATTCTATTCAAGATGCTCAGATAAAGTCTCAAAGCCCCAGATCTACATCTATACCCAGGTGTGCTATTAGGATGAAACTCATCTAAGCTTTAGAGAGATTCTAATCAAGAGATTCACAAATGTCTTCCAGAGAGGACTGAAACAAAACATGTATCATCCTTTTCGATTTCCTGATCTACTATAGCTGAAACTGTGCTCCAAGCAGCTGCATCGGTTATTCTGAAAATTAATGTTTATCCAGACTTGAAATGTAACATATAAGCACCTTTGTAAACCATAAGGGTAATTATATTTGCTTAACTATTATTAAAGAATAGGTTACAAAGCTGGCTACTCTTTGGATGTTATCTTTGACAAGGAATGAATTTATGGCCTGCTACCAAGCCTGTACTATTTTTTAATTGCATCAAATTCCCCCAAATTTATTGAGCATCTTCAATGAGCAAATTTCTTTTTTTTTTTTTTCCTTTTTGTCTTTTTTCGTGACCAGCAACAGATCGCAACCCTCAGTGTCACGCCCATACCGGACTGGGACCGGCAACGGGATCGCAACCCTCGGTGTTGTGCCCGCACCTTGCTCAGCCAGTGAGCGGCCGGTCTGTATGTGGGATCCGAACCCTCGGCGGGAGTGCCGCCGCACTCCCAAGCGGTGCACTGTAGCAGTGCGCCACCGGGCCGGCCCCAATGAGCAAATTTCTAATGCCAGTTACATATGTCTGCAATTCTATACATGGCAGGCAAAACGGCTAAAATTATTTGAAAGGGAAGACCAGAAAGGCCAAACACAAATTGTCATCACATATATCCCTTAAATATGTTCCTCCTCTGGTCTCTTATTTTTTAAACCATTCAGATCATCATTCAGATTAAAATTCTAAAGCCGTATTTTTGGCTGTTCTGATATCTCTGTTTACTCTGATCTCCCAAATAACACCAATCCCCACAACGTAGGTCAAAAATGTAAGATTTGTAATGAATTGTGAGAACACCTCTACCGTTTGGGAAATGCTGTTGTATAGTGGTTGAGTCATAAACTGCCACAATAGCCATGTTTGATCCTAAGATCGGAGTATGTTTCAATATTGGTGCTGCAATATTTTCAGGTAAGTTGCTAATTTCCTACAACGAAGAAGTGATGAGAAGCATAAGAGATATAAGGTTGGGACAAGCCAAACTTCAAAGTGCTACAGAAGTTACATTAATTACCATGGAAGACATGCCAAGGTCACAGCAGCTGTAGAAATGACTCCGACTCCAAAAGATACCTAAATAAAACTCTTCTAGATGGCTCAGAATTAAAACAAACAAACAAACAAACAAACAAAAAACAAAGAAAGGAATCATGAAGAGGCTTTTGTACATAATTTTGAAATTTCCCTGCTCTGACCTAAAAGGGAAGAATGATAGTAAAATCTTTTCTGCAATTTGATGGAAACAAAGGATTAGTTTGGAATAGGAAAGCTTTCACGTTCAATTTGTCAAAGAAAGCAAATTGAACAGATTTTACAATGTTCTGCTTGGAATACGAAGACTTTGTCTGACAACACTGTACAATCCTAACTGGTTGATTTGCATAAATAACATAGCTGCATACAACTGAAAAAAGAAAATAGTTACAGGGTGAATTAATGGTCCAGTGCTGCACTGTCCAATATGGTAGCCACTAGACACATTTGGCTATTGAACAGTTGAAATATTTTAAAATTTTAAAATTTTAAAACTGAAGCAATGTAACTATCTCATAAATATTTTTTTATTGATTATAGGTTGAAATGACAATATGTTGGCTATCTGCATTAAATAGGATATTATTGAAATTAATTTAATGTGTTTCCTTTTATATTTATTAATGTGGCTAATACAATGTTTAAAATTATTCACATAGCTTGCATTATATTTCTATTGGGCAGAGCTAGTCTAGTAGGTTGGTTGTTAGTAGGTAACATCCTTGTAGAAATATTTTAGCAGCTTTTAGAACAACACCAAAATACATTTTATGGCAACTCTGGAGGGCTAACTTGTCCACTGCATTGTTCTCATGTAGGAGTAAGGAAGCATCAGTAAGGTTTGTAAAAACAACTTCATAAAGTGCAAGCAGGACTTTTCTGGGACCTCACTAATTATTGCCTCAAGAGGGCCAATTCCTACTTCACCATAAAAGGGGTTATTTGGTGATCAAGAGGGAAAAACAAAATATGAAAGAGTGTTTTCCACACATGCTTAGTATTAGAGGACTTTCAACAAATTTCTATATTTCTTCTCAAGGTACCATCTAAAAAGGAACTATACTAAGTAACATGGTCTTCAATGAAACACAATGAAGCATCCAGAAGCTGTGGGAAGAACCACAGGGCCCTGCCTGGACTGGAGCATTAAATACAGAGACATGTCCTGGAACCAGAATGCTGGTGGCCCAGAAATTAACAGGAGGTCCCCAAGGGGCAGATGAACCTCAATGGTTCAGAATTCAGAGGTCTCCCCAACATTCCCACCAGTCTCCCACATCTCCCTCAACCAAGCAGAGTCTCCATACAAGGATGATCTTCAAGAATTTGCCTGTGGCTTTACAACTGAGCTGACAAAAAGCGGAAATGCATCTATTTTAAGTGGCACCATTTGTACATATATGGTTTGCTCTCTATTTTCTTTTTATGTGTTACATAATTTAACAAAGATATCCTGAAGATAATACTACAGTGAAGCTATGTTCACCTGTATCATGTGAGCTTTTTTATCCATATGGGTAACAGACCTGTTTCTGGAAAGTATCATGAAACTGAAACTCTATCAGCAAAACTTATTTTTCCATATATTGACATGAAAAAAGAAAAGATACATCTCTACAACATAAGGAGAACTCTACCCATGCGAATTTAACAAGTAAAAAAAAAATGGCAGAAGATACCAAAATATCATCACCATATATTTATAAAAGGAAGGATTCAGGCCCACGTCTTTAGATGTGAGTTCAGTGGACCCTGGAATATCTCATTTAGTTATAAATAGAGAGATGACAGATAAATATAAAATATTTTTGTTTTTATTTTGTTTGAGAAAAATCCACTGAAATTCTGAGTTAAAATGAAATTTTAGAAATTGATATAATAGAATATTGGTCCACAAAATGAACTTTATTTGTCCTAGGAAAAGTGGAAGATAATCTACCAGGGAGATGGAATAAAATACCAGAACTTCTTTCTATACTGATTTTTTCATGTAATTCTTTTTTTATTTCTATTTTAGTTATGCTTTAGTCAGTGTATATAATTTATCAGTAACCAAATAAAATATATTGAGGTGTGCACAAAAAACTTAATCTTTAGAGTACACAGATATTTTAGAGATCACTATAAGTGTACAATTAATATAAAGACATCATTTAGCAATAAACAGACCAATTTCAATCCACACAAAACCAATTTTTAAAAATTTATTAAAAGCTGCACACTAATAATTAAAAATTGACAATGTAAATAATTTCAATAATGAGATCTTTACATTTTCTTAAAATTCACTTCCTGCTTTTCTGAATCCCTATGGTCCTATGATTTCCTACCCAATATTTTAAAGTATCAGTGCATTGCTGTTAGCTTTAAATAACTTCACACAGTACACATGAAATTAGGAGAATACAAAATGATAAGAATGAAATTTCACTCCAAAGCAAAAGCTGAAAGTCATAAACACAGCAAAGCCAAAAGGGCAGGTCCTTGATCAAAGGACAAGTCTTTGCAATTCCAAAATTTACATTAATTCCTCTAGTTATCAATTCAGATAGAATTAAAAACTATATCTTTTAAGAATGTTTGAAGGCAAAATAAAAACGAATTATACAGATAAGGCTTTTTTAACTAATAATTCATTTATATTATGTTAAGCTTCATCTTAAACTCACCTGAAGAGTAAAAAAGGATTATAAGAATACTTTATCGGCTCATAGGAAATAGTAGATGATCAGCACAAGATTCAATAGAGAGCTCTCAAGGGTAAGAGAGTATCCCAATGTGTTTTTTCATCGAAACACCAGTGGAAGGGTCACAGGAAAGTGAAACTCATTTTCAAAATGATCCTAAATGAAACAATGTAATACGGGAAGGACAATAGGTTTTGCTGTCCTGAGTATTATATTGAGACTGCTGTGGCTGCTAATGACAGACTCAAATCAAAATCCAGGCCTATGGGGCCCCAGGGCCATGATCTCTCGAGTCCATAGCTCTTAAACAGGGAGTCCACAGCAGTCACCTACAGGCCTTTAATCAACACATTTACCCAGGTCGCAAGAGCCCAGAGCCTGCCCAGCACCTGGTTAGAAGCATTGCATGCGGCTACCCACAGTGACGTGGAGCGGACAAGCTATGCTTTCCCAAACCTACCATGTTTCTCAAGTCTGGCGACGCTACACTTTCTACCTAGGAAACCCTCTGTGCCTCAAAAATGTCTATTTGTTCTTCTGGAAGTTTCTTTCTAGAAGTAATTTCCTGACCATAGCCCCATCCTACTCACCCCACATCCATATGCTCTTTTATGTCCCACGGTCAAGTTTTAAAGTTCTCCTCAAATAATTCCTGCCTATTCCTTGGTAAATAAAATTCTGCATATTTTGTTTTAAAAGATATATTAACAGAGTTCAGTAAGAAATTAAAATTAATATTAAAAACTTCCAGAGTCTGTCTACATGCAAGCAATGGGTTATAAATATAATGAACTGAAAATTATAAATATTCATTCAAGAGAATCTATGGGGTTTTCCAGAGATATAGTCATATTTTATACAAATAATGTTGAATATGTCATCTGTTTCCTGACATATATGACTCTTCCTTTTTCTTTCTTAATTACATTGACTAGAGTGTGTAGAACACCATTAATAACAGTAAACATGATATCTTTGAGGTTAGTTTTCCCTGAGTTAAGTAGAAATGTTTCTACTGAACCACTATTATTCTCAATACTGTTAAATAAACAGGTTATTAAGGAGGTAGCTATATAATTGTATTCTACTAAGGTGTTTTGTTTTGCTTTTTAAAAAAAAATAGTTATGAAAGTTAGTTTATCAAAAGTTTTTTGGTATTCTTTGAAAAGAACCATATGGTCTTTCTTTATAATCTATGAGTACAGTGTATGATATTAAGAAATTTTCATTTCGTTTTGTTTATGGAGTTCCCATTTTACTGAAAGATAATTTATTATACATATTTGTGAGTTGCAAAGTTGACTATCAGTAGTTGTGTAAAATGTGTGATGGTCAAATCAGGATAGTTAGCTTATGCATCACTGCAAAAGTAATCATTCTTTGTGTCCGTTAACCAATTTCTCATTAATTTCTCATTAATGCCCCCCTCTCTCTCCGTCTCCTCCACTTTTCCATCTCTAGTAACCACAGTTCTGTTTCTTATTGTAAAACAAACTTTACATTTCTAGGTTGAGTTTTACTTGGTTCCATATGTTATTCTTTTAATATAATGTTTAGTTCAAGCTTGTTCAAGATTCTTACACAGAAATTTATGTTAGTAATATTCTATGGCTTTCTTTTTAATATACATGCCATGTTTTAAATGATGTGGTATCAATATGGAATTTTGATATAAAGGCATATTTTCATGCTTTCATTACTAAGCATCTCTTATGCATAGTACTCTGGTGGTCCTGGCTCAGGTGACAATAGATTCTATCTGATCAATGAGACAGATCATTTAATAAACAATATAAATCTCCTTCACCAGGTTCCATTGGTTCCATTCAAGTCTGCGACTTGGTAAGATAAAGGAGTCAAGATGAGATATTTTATATGAAGTCATTGTACTTATGTGACTCCTGTGTTTGGCTTTTTTTCCCCCTTCTTCTTCCTCTCTTTCTTTTTTTATTTTCTTCTTTTACACTAACACAATTAAAGCACAATGTTACCTGTATGAGCATCTGAGTCATGCTTCTGGTTATAGGTAAAGCATACTTCTGGGTATAGGTGTTGAAGCTCACAGATTTGTAACTCTGGGCAAGTTATTTAACCTCTCTATGCCTCAGTTTCCTGATATAGAGCATATGAATAAAAACAAAGTGAATGCAATAGTAAAGTTATGGTGAAGATTAAATGACACAATGCGTATAATGCGGTTAACACCTTACAGGTACTTGACAGGGCCATGCCTCCCTTCCCATCTCTCTCCCACCCCTGCCCCTACCCTCTCTTTATGGACATATGTCCATGATCTTTGCTATGTTTTAGGGATGTCTCATTGTCAGGCCTAGAATACTTACCCCCACCAACTGAGTACACATTCTACTATTTGCAAGCACATTAAAATAAAACCAAAAATGATTTTAAAGGAAATTTTATTGATAATAATGAGGTTATACACTGAACTCTGAGACCTAGAACATCTAAAAGTTTATTCACATTCGCATAAATATACTGCTTGCATGTGTTTTCTTCTGCTAACGTAGGCAACACCCACATAAGCTGCTCATTGACAACACAACATCATCACCTGCATGGCCTACCCAATGCTAACAAGGTAAACTATAATATTTTTCAAAGTAGAAAATGGTACTAACAGTTCTGTAATTGAACACTGAATAAATGTTGAAACAATTAGCGATAACTGTTAACAATAAATCCATGATCTTCCATAAATCATTTGCACCAAGGCATCACCACCTTTTGTCCACATACTGTATTTTGTCAGAAAAATTGCTGATGACACTATTAAAATAATACTGTTCTCAACTGTTTTACTGAAAGTCACTTGAAATGGCAACAGGCACTATTCTGTGTTGTCCAGGGCAGCACAGTACTGTTAATCCTCAAAGTACACAAAGCAATTTTTTTTTTTTTCCTCCTTATTTTGTCTTTTTTCGTGACCGGCAACGGGATCGCAACCCTCGGTGCTGCGCCCGCACCTGGCTCAGCCAGTGAGCGGCCGGTCTGTATGTGGGATCTGAACCCTCGGTGGGAGCGCCCCCGCGCTCCCAAGCGGTGCACTGTAGCAGTGCGCCACCGGGCCGGCCCAATTTTTTATCACACCAGTCTAACAGATTTTACAAATGATGCTGCTTATATAACACATACATACAATCATGGGTAAATAGCTCCTGAATTATTTCTGCCAACACTTGGCTTTTGTTACTAATGTGGTACATACTAAATATGTGAATATCTGTAATAATAAAAAAATTGTTTAGTTAGAAGGATCTGAAAGATGATCTAAGTTAATTCCTTCCATTTACAATGATAACGTGGACTTTAAGAGAGAAGTGAAATAACTTGCTTCGAGCCATGTAAGCAAAGAGTGCTCTGAGTTAGCACTAGATTGCAGGCCTGCTGATTGTTAATTCAATGCTCTTTTCAACACAACCTATTGTCTCCTTACAGCCAATGGGAACATCAGCATTGTGGTCTGGAGACACTGGGAAGCACTTCTGAGAAGCAGATGACAGACAACGGAGATAGCCAAAGGAATGCTGCTGAGTGCATTTGGCCTCTCCCTACCACTCAACTTTTCACATCAAGACTTCCTAAAATAATTCCACGCCAGCCAACCCTGAACTACTTTAATTCCTTCCCCGAATGCTGCAAACTCTCTTCCCAACAAGGCTACTTCCTTTTTCTCTACGCTTTTTTAAAAAAATTTCCTCTGCCAGAAACAATCTTCCTCCTCCTTGTCTAGCCCTAGCTAATTCCTACTTATCCTGAGGCTGCAACTTGAATGTAAATTCCTCAAGGTAAACTTCCCTGATCCTTGCTAGTTCCTATCATGTGCACCTGTTACGATGTTCCCATAACAGGCTTGCTTTCCCCATAACAGCATTTAGCAGATGTTCCTATTATTTCTTATTTATTTGTCTGCCTCTGTGACAGACTATAAATTCCAGCAGGGACAGGGATTGTTTTTTGTTTTTTCATTTTAACCTTTACCATAACTTTACCTTATCTACAAGACCTTTTAGATAATCAAACTCAAAGATGCTAGCCCACAGGAAAAGTCCTTCATTTTCATAGTATCACACTCATTTATGAAAAGATAATGCTATTTCTTCTTCCTAATGCAAATCCTTGTAACCATGCCCTTCCTGCCCGGTTGCAGAAATAAAACTTTTGATGATCTTGTCTCTTTACTATATATTTCACCTCTTCCTCTCAACTGGATCCTTCTAGTGGTTTTTTTATTCTTTTTCTTTTAAAAATTTTATTATTATGGTAAAATATACATAACACAAAGTTTACCATTTTAACCATTTGTAAGTGCACAATTCGGTGACATAAGTATACTTGCACTGTTGTACAACCATCACCACTATCTATCTCCAGAACTTTCACCAATGGTTTTTCAACATACTCAAGCATCTTCCACCTAAAATTAAAACACAGAACTATCTGGCACCTCATCTTCCCCCAGTGATACCCTTTCCCTGTATCTTCAAAGTCAACTTTATAATCGCATGGTATTCTTTTCTCACTAATCTCTAACTCTTAATTACTCCAGTTAGGATAAGTGCATCATCATTCTTGCAAAATGGTCTCAATAAGTCAGTAATAGTTCTCCATATTGATGAATTCGAGAAGCGCTTTTCAATTCTCAAAAGCACAATGAACTGTCCACCACCCCTTCCTCCTCTGCACTTCTCCCCTCCCTTCCCTGGCCCAGGTTACTCCTTGTTTCCCTCTTGACCCTGTAGCTGCTTCTTTTCTATATCCTTTGTATGTTCTGCCTACACAAAACCACTCAATATGGCTCCCTGAAGGCTCTCCTCTGGGTCTTCTCCCTACTTCGTACTACAGTTTTTCCTCCCCCACATAATCTTCTCCCTGTCCTTGGCTTTGGTTACCACCTATGAATTTTGGATTCACATATTTATATGTAATGGTTTAGCCAAAAACATTTCCTTTGAGCTTGAATAAGTATTGAAAATTGTTTTCTGATCATTCCCTACAAATGCCTCAAACTCCACATATTCCAAATCAAACTCTTACTATTCCCCCAAGTATGTTTTCTTCCTATGTTCTCTACTTCAATGAATGTCACTCTCATTCAACCTGTTACGCCTTCGTTAGCTAGAACTCAATTTTGAACCTCCCACTCCTCCCACCCCCATGCCTTTGATTACCAGTGCTAAGATTTTACTTTCCAAATTTCCCTCTTAAAGCATCCTCTTTTGCAGTGCCACCATCCTAAATCTAGCATCATCTCCCCTCCAGAATGTTCCAATAGCCATCTAATTGGCTTATCTACATTCACTATGGCTCCAATTCAATACTTTCTTTCACCACACTGCAACATGCACTCCCACATCTCAGCCCAAAGACCACACAAGACCTTTTCATTGCTCCCAGAATAAAGACAAAGCCACTTAACAAGTCTTGCATGCTCTGATCCCCTGCCTACATTTCAGCACCAACTTATATCCACTTACCAGTCCCTCTCTAAGCACCAGTCATCTTGGCCTTCCTTCAGCCCTTTGTTCTCAGTGTCATCTTGCCCAGCCCCTTCTCTGTGTTATTCTATCTGCCTGGGGAGATCCCCTGTCTTCCTTATATTTTAAATAGATAATTCCTGCCCATCCTTTAGAAGGCAGATCAAATGTCACTTGTTAGGAGGAGCCACCACAGCTAGATCAAAGCTCACTATTAGTTTTCATACTATCGAGTACATCTTCTTCATAGCAGCTACCACATTACTACTAATTTTCTATTTGTTTAATTTATATGTACCCCCACTTCAAACCCTTCATTTGATGCAGCGATCATGATTTTTGCTCACTGTTATATCCCCTCCACCTGAGTACCTTGAATACAGAAGGTACTTAATAAATAAGGGTTGAAAAAAATAATAGATACATGAATAGAGAAGTGAATTGCAGGGCCCTAAAAAAATTTGTTGAAAAGGCCCATTCTTTCAACAAATAATTGCTGAGTACCCATTATGTGTTAGGCAGTGTCCAAGACATTGGGCAATAACTAAAGTTTATTATCACTTCCTAGTGGCAGATATAGTGCCCAGAGCTTTGAGTGATCAGGCATGTTTTCCGTTAGTTTCACAGAAAAGTTGTAAGATAGATACCCATATTAGGCTTAATTTACAGATAAAGAAACTAGGGCTCAAAGAAGTTTTATGATTTGCTTACGGTCACTTAAACAGCAAGTAAAAGAGAGAGAGTAAAATCAAGGTCCGTCAAACTCCAGAGTCTGATCAAGCTCCTTGAATGAGTAATGATATTCATACATTTCAAACATAACACTATGTTTGCACTATCAATTTCATGAACATAAAGTTATTTAAAAGCGAATATTAGGTGCACCTCTTTGCCAATACTAACTCAAAACTTCATTTGCTTTAGATTCACAAATCTACTGAGTATAACAAAGGGGTCACTACATACCTAAAATCTATAAATAAATATACTTCAGTGGTTATAACAACTAATACAATCATTCCATTAGTAAAGATGCTCCCTTTTGGCTTGAGCAATTGTACAATGAACACATCTGTGAAATCCCACAAAACATGGTTCTTCTTCCAAATGTAACTAAATAATTGCAGCGATTGACACAAATGTTGCAGGACACCACATTTTTTTTGCAAAAGGCCATAGCACCGGGCATTATATCAGATGACAGCAGGATGTTGCACCAAGCATTTCAAAGAATACTGGGAACATCCCAAGTCCTACTTAACCTCATACTGATGGTTGAATAAGTAAGTCACTAAGGTATACAGTCTATTATTCCCCAATTGCTGAACATCCACTGACCAGTGCTCTGGTATCTTTAGAGGGCAATGATGTTGCAAATTAAAACAGTAAAGGGACCATTTTTCCTACCCCCAAAATTGGCAAAGGTTTTTTTTTTTTTTTTAAATATAGAAATCGACGATGGTGAAGAGGCAATAAGATAGAAATTCTCATGTACCCTGTTAAGAATATATATTGATACTGGCTTTCAAGAAAGCAATGTTTATTATGTATTAAGAACTTAAAAACGTCCATACCCTTTGATTCATTATTTCCATTTTCTAGGACTTCAGCTCAAGGAAATAGCTAGAGACCTAGAAGAAGATATATTTACTCATTCACATTCTATAATTCATTTCACCACACTCATTTTATCCCTTTATTCAACAAATAATTATTAGACATCTTCTCGACACAAAAAGGAGTCAGACAAATTCTGCACTCACAGTTCTAGTAGAGAGCCACAAAAGAAATCAGACAACTCCAATTGGGAGTTACAGAAGTGGCAGAGCATTCCCTGCAGATGGTGGGGATCTCCAATACATAACTCCAAGTATGCATTAGTCAGATAATAGGGAGACAGAAATGGGGACAACATCCCAGTCAGATGGTCCACTCAGAGAGAGAAAAAGCAGTACACTGAGGGGTCAATCATATTAAACAATTCTCACAACAGAGGACTGTTGCAGAAGGCAAAGAGCAATAGATTTCAAAAGCTTTAACAAGTCAAATATGCATACATCTCTCTCATACACACACAATCTCTTTCACACACACTCACATACGAAGTATTTTTACAATAGTGCTAGTCATTTCACACAAAACATTGTTTTTTTGATCTTGCTTAAAAATACAGTCATTTCTTATTTGTGATGGTTATGTTCTATACTGTCACTGTAAACACTGAATTTGTGGATAATGAGTCATCGCTCCTAAAGGAAATACACACACACACATTTCACATACATAGATACACACACACAGTACAACCTTAACATGGACTGGTAGATTCCATTTGTTATTTCTTTTTTCTTTTCTTTTATTATTTTTTTAAACAAAGGAGAAAAAAAGATTCTGAAGTGTAAGGTAACTTGCCTGAGCCCCCTCCCCTAACAAGTGCCAGAGTTGGGGTTCACACCTCCTCCACCTGGCTCTGGGGCTCTTCCTGCACTGCACTGCCCCCTGCTGCCTCCATCCTTGGGCAGCTCTGTATAAGAGCTGAAACAAGAAGGCAGAAGCTCACGTCAAATGTATATTGGGTGACACAAATTTTTCTCTTCCCTGTGTGTGTCTATGAATGACCAGGAAAATTACACAACTATTGATTTTGAGGTAACAAATAAATTAAAGCAAGCAGGCAAATTTTCAAACATGAAATCCACAAATAATGAAGGTCAGGTACATATGGAAACGCCCATATTATGGATCAGTTCACATCATCCTATGATATATACATAGAGAGAAAAGTTGCAGTGTGGCTGCACTGTGTGTGGACAGAGCTCTGTCAGCTCAGGGACTTGCATTTAGTAGACAAGTCTTTTCTGAGAAAATCTGACATTTTTAAATTAAAATTTAAAAAAAATAGATTATATAATCTCCAAATTTTCTTGTGGCTGTAAGTCTATGATGGATCACTAAGGATTTTCCAGGCCTAAATATTCTCCACCACAAGGGTTTTACGACCTTATAGACATGTAATAAATTTAGTTATCTACAATATAATTCAGTCAGTTCTACTTCACATGTGAGGGGCAATTTTCTCAGTACGCAGTAGAATCCACAAAACTCTAAGGCAGAAAGTAGAATGGGAAAGATGAGAATTCCCGATTCATTTCATATCAAATCGAAACACCAATCCCAAATCGGTAAAGAGAGCAAGACTCATGTTCATCAAATCATGACACCATTCTTCATTTGCAACCATCTGGAAGGTGAAAGCAAACAAAAATTAATCATAATCTAAGCCGGATACTTACTTATGTTTTATTTGCAAAAGCACTGTAGAAAAAATTCCCCTAAGTATTCGAGAATTAAAGAGTTTATCCCATTCTAGTGAGTGAAATCTTGTTTAAGTTGATGTTTAAAGTCAGTTCAAAAATAAGGTAAATTTTCAAGGGACTTAAAAGTATGTTTTATTATGATTGTGGCTAAAATTTTTAAAAACCTTAATTAACTTAGAATTATCCTTTTGTTACCAACACCAATTGCTACTACCAGAAGCTGCAAGGAGCTATAATGAGAGGAGTAAATTAGACAGATCCTTTCTTCTGTAGGAAGATTTTATGTCTTGAAAAGATATTTCAGAGCTCTTGTCTAAGGTCTTTGTTCATTTCCTTCTTTCACTAGAAGTTAAAAAGTAAACTCAGTGTCTTGGAGTCAGGAGAGAAAGAGGCACACACTTTTCCTGACTGTGGGAGAGTCAAACTGAATCTCTCTCTCTTCTTAATTAAGTAGAAAAATGGACTCAGTATGAAGACATTAATAAAAGCTGAAAGTGAGAATAAAAAGGCCAAGGTATGGTTGAATCTAGATTTTTGGAGAATAACCATTAGTAACATTTTTGACTGCAAATTAATATTTGGAATAAATTGATTAAAAAATGCAAAGATGAAAAAAATTGAAAACATATCGAATTATATTTTCAATAAATAGGCTTTTTAAAAATGTGAATAACAGTTATTTTTTGAGGACTTGATATTTACCAGATGCTTTATAAACATTTTCTTTAATCCTCACATTAGCAGTAATGGGTAAGAATTTTTATTTTCTCAGTTTTACTCATGAGGACACTGAGACACAGACATGCTAAATAATTTCCCTAAGGTTCCACAGAGCTAGTATTCCAAGGAGATGTTATTTTAACTTAGATCTGCTTGGATACAAAACCCATTCTCATTTCACTGCATGGTGAATGCTGCCTCCTGAAAATACCTTGAGAGCCAAAATCAATAATTATTAAGTAAGAATTACTCTAAAAGAATTATCTGCTTTGCTGAAAAGATTAACATTTAATAAGAAATTACATTTGTAAATTAGAAATTAGCAAATTTCTTTGAATCTCTTTTAGTTTAACTTTTATACATTTTTTAATACTAGTTCACAGTGCCAGTAGTTTTTAATGCTTAGTTGACACAGGGGTTATGAACCCTCTTGAGAATCTGAAGAAAAGACCTGAGAAAACACCCATATACAAATACTGCACTTCAAAGAGTTCATAGTACTCTGATGTCCATACACTTAACCATCTACAGCTCTGTGAGCACAAGGTGAGGAACCCTCATTACTAGGTGCAACTGCTATCCCAGCTAGAAAGATCAATGTGTCCAAAACTACATCGTGTAAGTGAAGTTAGGATTTCAATCCAGGACAGTGAATACTCTTTCTCCAGCTCTCTTTACATAAAGCCGTTCCCAGTTATCCCAAATCCAATTAGCCAACGTTTGGTGAGCAACTACTATCTGTCACACACTTTTCTGGGTACTCTGTAATTGGATAAAAATGAAAGGAAAGGAAAACTAAGTAGCAGTCTGAAGACCATACATCAAAACTAGACCAAGATCAGTCCAATGCTATTTACAGTCACTCAAGCTAGCATAAACACAAAGTTACTGAAACTTGATATACGAAGATATCTGCATGTTTAATTGACTTATTTATAAGTCCCAACATTCCATTAACTAAGGAAACCTTATAGTCAAATCTATATGTGCACAAATGCATGCACACACGGTAAGCTTTCTTTACAAGCTATCTGGGCTTAGGTTACAGTTCCCAAATCAACATTTGGAATTGAAATCCATATGGACTATGAGGCTGCATGAATTGATTAAGCTGTCTGTGTGTGTATGTGTGTGCATGCATGTTTGTGTGTGTGTTCTGGTTTGTGTATCTTTTTGTTGGACCTCACACTTCACTATTAGCAATGAAATACAGAAGAGAAACATCTACTTGGGTCTAATTCCTATTTTTGAGGGATCAGTGTTGCAAGTATCCCTCTAATATACAAAATATTGTGCACATTTCAGGATATAGCATAAAGAAATAGGTATCAAACCACATCCTAACTTACAGACATGACTATTACTTAATGAAGGCACATGTTGCTTCCATGTTTCCTCCTGGATTTAAAATTATTCTCCTCTTCTTTAGAATGTATGCTCCACATCAAGTTCCAGTTTTCCATCAATAACAAGTACCTGATTGCTCACTCCTAGAATTCAGAAAAACAATAGCTGAACAAAACCCAACAATTTCAAGTGGAAACTGCTATTGGTAGTAGTAACACACAGTTTAAGAAGTTGAAGAAGATATAATGGAAAGAAAGAAAAGGTGATTTATACTTACAGGTTGGACAGAGCCCAATGAATTCTGTATTCATAGACTCTTCAGAGAAAACTTTATACTACAGAGAACATATCTTATACCTAAAAGAGCAATTTAAATGAAGTAGTTTTTGAGTGATCTCAGTTTTCCAAAGGAGCTGAGTCTCGAAAGAAATATTTTCAAATGCCTTTTTGCTTTTTGGGTTTTTTTTTTTTATTGATGCTCAAATCTAATAAACATGGCGACTTCTGAAAAGAATTCAGAAATCTTCTCCAACTCTTAATCTGTTTTCATAAAACACATGTTGGTTAAAGTAGTAAGGTAATTCTGGAAATTGTATAGTAATTTCTTTGGAGATTATAAGTGAAGCACAGATGGTAATAAGTGGCTTTTATAGGATATATTTTTAAATGCAGAATGATATCATCACAAACCCTGTACTGTACTATTTTTCTCTAACAAGATATGAAACAGCACAATAATAGATGCATGAGAAAAAAACATAAAAATCAAATAATACCTTGGATATAATATTTTGCATGAATGTGATAAAAATTTTACAATGGAAATATATACTAATTGTATAATAATCCTAATTACTAGTTAAGAATAGTCTGGATAAAAGACCCAAGAATGTGTTCTCAATCCAATATTTTTTGCCACCTAAAATTTCCATTCGCCATCATTCATTCATTTATTCATACATTCAACAATCATTTACTCAGCTTCTACTAACTGCCCAGACACTATGGTGAGATATAAAGACAAATAAGAATATGCCTCTATGTTCAAGAATTCTAAAACACATCTCCAATAAAGTGAATAAGGATTTAAAGTAGTAGCTTTTTATTAATTTTTTAAATTGACACATAATAATTGTCTATATTTATGGGGTTAAATGTGATGTTTTGATCTATGTATGGACTGTAAACCAATTCAATCAAGCTAATTAACATAACCATCACCTCACCAACTTATTTTTTTGTGGCGAGAATGTTAAAAATCTACTATTTTAGCAATTTTGAAATTGGCAATACATTATTATTAACTGTCGTCACCACCATGTACTCCTAAGTGCATAGTTGGCACCATTTTTCTTTAAAAATAGAGCAAATTCAAAATAACACTTGTGACTAGGGACAGTAAAATTATGATTTTAAATTAGAAAATAAATTCCTAGTATATTTATTGTAAAGAAACAGTATGTTATGTTATTCAAACTTGGAATTTCAATATTTTACTGCTTCATAGTTATATTTTTATCAGCTTGGCTAACATATGACTTTGTCCAAAGGATTAGCTCCCATGAAGCTAAACACATGTGCCTGACAACCTACATGCATACTTAGGTCTGAAAGAGTGACCCCAAGAACAATCAGGCGAGGAAGTTTGGTAAAAGCAATATAGTGGGCATGGGTATTACTACCACCAATAGTTGCCATTAATGGAAGAAAGAGAGCAGAATGCTCTAAGGAAGAAGTGCCAATATCTGGAAAAGAAGCCCTGTAGAAGTGCTTCCCCCACACTCAGACAATTTCTGTATAATAACCAGACAAGTCTCTGAGAACTGAGAACAGTTCCTTTTGGGTGCTGCAGAGAAGACAGCTACATAAGTTATTCTCATTAACCACACAGATGACTTCTCTGCATATGGTGCACCCCAAAGCTCAGAATGAGTTACCAAAAGTTTAAGGACTTGCTTATTAGAGAAAAGAAATGAAAGCACTTCCTCCCTAAGCATTCAGTGGTGCTCTGCCAAAAAGGAACTTAATATAGTCAGGATGGAGGCTGCTTCTCGGCCCAACTCTACCCCAGCTTATATACTGAAAGCACTGTGCAGTGGCTGCACAAGTATGCTCTGGAGTTAGACTGTCTGGAGTCAAGTCCCAGCTTTCACATGTATTAATTCCAACACTTTAGTTACCCAAGTTTCTCAACTTCCCTGTGAGTTCGAATTTCCTATCTGTAAAGTGAATATGGTAATAATACTGTATACACTTCAGAGTTAAAAATGGAATAAGATAATACATGTAACATTTACAACAATGTTTGTCACATTTGCAAAGTGCTCAGTAAATGGCTATTTTTCAAGGCAAAGGAGCCAAGTCTATGAAGATGACAATTAGAGAAAGGAAATTCAATGCAAGCAAACATTACAATTCTACCACATACAAGTGAATTCAGTAAACTCAGCTGTAGACAAAGCAAAAACCTAGACCTGTCAAAACGGTATGGAAAAAAAGAAAATGATGGGTAAATAAAGAAAAAAGCTATACCTGAGCCTGTTCAGAGTGCTTAGAAGGTAAAGAGAGAAAGTGAGAAAGCCAATAATAGGTCACCATTAGGAAAACAGAAGAAAATAATGTTGCAGGAAAATTTTGAGTACATTCATTTAAAACTCATTAAAGCCATAAAACACCCCCCTCAACCCCATTTTAGGAATATTATAAGAAGGCAGATCCATCTAGGCATTGAAGTGCAGACTGGGAGGTAGAAAATGTACTGCTTGTAATTGCCCAATTTACGTGTGGAACAAGAGATGAACCAGAGAATTACAGGCCAATAAACCTGAATTCAATTTAGCAGAAGAAATGGAAAACACGTGGAATTGCTCAGATAACAGTCCTTGAGGAAATTCTATAACCATGCTTCCCAAAGCAAGATCAATGGTTAAGCCACATTAAAATCACATGGCGGGAGGGGAGGCATTTTTCAAAATGTAAATTCTGGAGTTCTATCAGAGACCTGAAATAGACTTTCTGGAAAAGGAGCCAAGGAATTACCACTTTAGACAATTCCCACCAGGTGAGTCATCTGCACATTGAAGTTGGAGACCCATAGCTCCATGGCACAGAAAAAAAGTGAGAACATGCTGAGCAAAAAATTTTAAATGCATCTTTTCAATTCAGTGCTATTTAGTGGTTTTAAAGTGATATCTTCAGAAACACGTTTGCATGGTAAGAGTACACAGTCTGAACAACCAAATTGAATTTCAATAGATAATTATAATTTTAAACTGAGTTGCTGAGTTTTTTAATCATGGAAAAACTATAGATAAAATTGTCTTAGTTCATCTCCAACATTAAATACTTTATAACTCATTTAGTACAAAAACAAAAATTTTATTTTTAGGCTTAATCTTTTAAGATAACACATTAGAGGGAAAATAAGAAAGAAATAGCCATCCATGGGAGAAAAGTTACAATGGACAGAAGAATAAAGCTGAGGTCTTCAGTGAACATCCCACTCCTATGTACCTGCATTCTGTAACTATACATGCATCTGTTCCCAATTTGAGGAAAATATATTGCAAACAGATACGTTCATTTTTTCACAGCTGACTTCTGTCCAGAAAGTGAATATACAAACCCTTGCTTCATGCTTTTTTTTTATTCATTGGTACCAATATCATGTTTAAATAAAAAGGCAAAAAATGAAAGTATTTCAATCTCTGTACTATTTAATTAATTCTAACACAGTTATCTCTTGATCCCCTATCTGGATCCCACCTGGAAGTGGTAAACTGAAAAGGAGAGGATCATGGGAGCTGAAATCTCATTTTTCATCACCCACTTCTTCCTTCCTCACCCTCAAAGAATCCTTCTTACAAAGCACCACCACAGACATTTCTGTAACACAAAACATAAAAGTGGATAATTCTGCTGGCTAACTTTGACACTACCCAGATATTTGCCAAAGCCTATTGCTACCTAAAAACCTTGAATGCCATTACCTCATAAAATGAGTCAATCTGAGGAGATTTATAATGACATTATTAGACTTTGTAATGCATCCTGCAATAAGGCTTGAGCAAAAAAAAAAAAAAAAAAAAAAAAAGTCAACTACATCTGAGAAAACAGATAAGAACTCTTCTTAATCACAAAGTCATTTCTCTCTAACCTCCTATAAATGAGTCTATAAAGGAGTCTATAAACGGTAGCTTGTATTGCAAATGCCAGAACTTGGAAGCATGTTTCCCTATTTTCTCTACCAGCCTCATGTACACATCCCTTGTCTTTCCACATTATCTACACAGCAAAGGCCTTAACATTTATATTTTGTGTGTCCTACATACTAGACACCAACTAGAATCCATATTTATATTATTTATGCTTATATTTCTTTCCTATAAAAGTAGATATAAATGTCTGCCATGGGGGGAAATGCCAAGAAACATTCACATTAAAAAAGGTGAAGTAAATGCAGACCACATGCAAGTGGTATCTCTAGAAAAGAGTGTCCAATATCTTTATCGTATCAACTACCAAGCTTTTATGCAGAACATAAAAAATGCATTCTATTTCTATCAGGAAAAACTGTGGTGGGGATTCCTACTGTACTCTACTCCTCTGCCTCTTAAATTGTAAAATTCAAACTTTTTGTATTAACACATTATCCAATAATCATTACACCTAAATACCTAAATAGTATATTCACTCTCCCAAGCTCTTACTATCAGATAGAGAGAGAAGAGGAAAATGAGTCTTAGAATCCTCTAACACTAAGGAAAGGCTAGGCATGAAGGGTTTGTTCTTTTAAGAGCCTGAAATTGGGGTAAATGTTCACACAGCTAATAAAATGCCATCAGTCACAAGCACAAAAGGGACTTCAAATCAATGATGGGTGGAAAAAAACAAGAAGAGGAAACCCACAAAGTTTACCATTTTCTATGCATGTGTTTAGAGGCAGGGAGAGACAGGCAGTTGAAAGATTAATGTGAGAGGAGGTAAATCTTTATTTTTGCCTTATACCAATGCAATAAAATTTAATCATTTATTCTACCTTGCATAAAAACAATATCATCCTTTTATTTTAAACCTAACCCAGTGAAAGACTAGGATTACCTCTCAAAGATCTCCATCCAATAATTCCAGAACAAAGGAGAAATATTCTTTATAGCAATGCTAATTCTTCTAGGGATAACTTGCAGGGAGAAAAAAGTCCTTTCTCTGTCTCTTGTTTTCTCAATATCCTTCCCTCTCATCTCCGCCTTCTCATCCTCTCTCCGTTTTATAACTGCAATAAGTCTTATACATAAGACCTAAAAAAGAAGAAGCCCTAGAGCTTAACTGTCTGATCCTCTTCTTTACTTTTTCCTGTGAAGCAGGAAAACAGTTATCTCCTTTTAATATCTCTCTGATTTATTTGCTACAAAGTTTAAAAATAAGATGAAAATCTCAAGACACATATAAAAAGCTGTTTTATTTCCGAAGCTCTCTCTCAATATATGCATGCATACATATGCTGTATTCTATATTTTTCCTTTATGAAAATACAGATACATGCATGGATATGACATTATTTATATATAGTGAGAAATGTGTTTAATTGTAACATTGCAGATAAACTTAAAGATGAAACAAAGATGCTCTTATTTAACACTGTCTAGAACTGCTATGACTGAATCACAGCTACAACATAAACATCTTTGCTCCTGAGGAAGAAAACATATCTCTAATAAAATTAGTTGAAGCAAACTAAATCTGTCAAAGTTTGAATGTAGAAGACATCTGGTAATGTCCTGATGTTCACTCTCTATTCTTTTGCCCCATTAAACTTGGTCTTCAGGAAATACACTGATAAATACCTCAACACCCCAATAACTAATACTTTTTAATTGTTTCACAAGGTATTTTTGTCAACAGTGGGCAAGAACCCAAATAATGATAAAATAACATCAGCCACGTATCACAATGGTAATTTCTGAAATCTGACTATTTGCATGACAGCAGAATGCCCATTTGTTTGGTGTGTGCGTGTGTACCTTAGATCACTCATTCAAAAACTTTCACAAGAACATTGAAGTTAGAACCCCCAATTTCTACGCTGGTTTCTACCACAAACTTCCTATGAAGCTTGCAGTAAAGTCATGTCCACAACCAGATTCCTCATGTAAAACAATAATTGATCTACATTATAGTTAAGGTCCTAACATGGACAATAATTAGAGGGGCAAAGAATAACATTCTCAGCACTTTGCTGTCACATCATCAAATTAAAACAGTCGAAGAAGATGCTAGAGAAAAAAAGTCATTTATTTCTCACCTCTTGAGAAAAAATGTAGATGTAAACCAAAAATTATTGCTTATTGTCAACCTCAAGCCTCTTGTCTTTGCAGTTTTCTCATTCACACTAGATCAGAACTCTGAGTTAGTCTAATTAGTTAGAGTTAGGTTAATGACTTAGCTTCATTTAGTCTAATTTCTGTCCTTTGGAATATAGAGTAACCTATGTACAAAATAATGTCCCTGCCATACTTCTTCTCCACTGACACTTCACTCCTGCACTCATGACAACTGTCCCCAAAGAGGTAACAACCTTAAAGCATAAAATATACCTTAATCCTAACTTTTCCAGAGATGTGGAGGGAAAATGACAGAGAAAAGAAAAGGGGAAGAGAAAAGTAGTCAGGAAAGTAATTGTGCATATGGGTGTGGGATAGTTGGAAATGCAGAAAGGGAATGGGAAACAGATAAAACATAAGAGCAGAAAGAAAAAGAAAGAACATGACAATTTACCTGTTTTAGGCACCTGCTCTTGAAGTTCTGCCCAATATGCCTTCACCGTTTTCTGAAGATACTGTTAACCCCTCCTCCAACTATCTGACTAGAGTAGCACCTGCCATTCGTGGTCTCCACTAACCACCTCCAGCTGCAGGAATGGGCAAGTGAACCACCCTGGGCTAATCATAAACCTTCTTTAGGATTTTTCATAGTTGACCTGGAAGTATATGCACTCAGGTGGAGAGAAGTTATTTTTTCCCAGAAAAGGGATAAAGAAAAAAGGCAGTCAGCTGATAGGACAACAACACTGCATGGAGATAGACAATCTGCAGCAAGAGGGAACGAAGCCAATCCACAAAGAGAGGCAGAGATGAAGGTAAGAAAGTTCTGCAAAGTTTAAGATATCAGCAATTGCCCCAGGCTTGCTTGGTTCACCCTTACGAACAATCTGTGCACTACACTAGTATTTTCCAGTAAACCTCCTATACTGCTCAAGGTATTTCAAATTGGCTTTTCGTTGCATGAAACCAAGAGTCTTGAATGAAAATCTTGAATAAAATGCCCCAATTCCATCAAAAAATTAATATAGCCATTCATTATTTCTTTTAAAAAAACAATTCTTGTCCTCCCACCATTATGACAGTCATGGAAATACCTGATGAGTTATTCAGGGATCCAAACTTTAAGGAAAACTAAAAGGAAATATTTAAAAAAATTTTTTTAATTAGAAAAACACATTAAAAATGAAAAAGTGAAGAATGTTGAATATAGAAATAGACAATATAATACCAAATTCCAATTTCTTGTCATACTGCTCATGTTATATCTTCCCCATCAATCTTAATTAAAGGGCAACATACGAAGACTCTAGAATTAATTATCCTGGATAAAATGACAAGGATTTTAATTTTTTTAAGGTTAATGATTGATAATTTTTAAAAAATTGGTATCCCTTAATGTCAGAATAAATATGTCTAGTATCACAATAATTACTTAACACTGCTCTGGAAGAACTAGACAATGCAATTATCCAAAAGACTGAATTAGAGATTAAAAATAGAGAAGGAGGCAAAATTATCTTTAAATATAAATGATATAACCATGTACGAGACTATTCAAGAGAATCTACAGAAAGATCATATGAAACAATATGATGATCTAACAAGGTGGCTATTTGAAAACTAACAGATAAAAATCTATAGCTTTTCTTTAAATAAATAAAAAAATCACTTGGTAAATTGAGTAGAAGTTCCCATTCTAAAAAGCAACAGACACTAACTCTAGTGACAAAATTCTAACTCTGCAGACACTAATATCTGCAGAAAGCTACAAAACACTACTAAAGAGAATAAACATAATAGCTTGGTATTTTCTGAGAAAGATTTAACTAAATTAGTGGACAAAACTGTATTCAGAAAGAGGCTGAAATATGTGTGAAAGTTAGTATATAATAAAAGCAACATTTAAATCAGTGACTGTGTCATAGACTGAATTACTGGTCCCAATTCTTGACTTGTCCCTGCATCCACACCCTTGCCATGGCCTCATCATGTACATCAAAGCTCTTGACTTTGGGCCTTGCCATGTAACCAACTTGCTTTAGGCAAATGAATGTGGTCAAAGAGACCATGTGCTAGTTTCAAGGCTAAAACTTAAGAGGTATCACATGTGGCTGCTTGCTCTTTAGAGCTTTTGCCATCACCAAGGGAACACGTTCCAGTTTGCCACTGGTTCCAGAAGCACGTGAACTATATGCATCAGAACCTACTTAGCCAAGCTACATGAAACAGAGGTATCCTGGACCACCCAGGGATCCATGAGATCAAATGGCCTTTGTTTTAAGCCACTGTACTTTATAGTTGTCAATTCTCAACATAACCTAAGTGACACACAGGAAAATATATACATATATCTCTAATAGAAGATATATATTTCTTTTTTTAAAGTTTATTTATTAATATTATTTTTTTACATTCTATGATGTTATGGGACAGTTGGGAGGAGGGGGAGAGAGTAAGGGGGGAAATAGGGTGGGAGCAGGAGGAAGGAGGACGGGTGGGGTTGAGGCCTGTGGCACCCCCCCTCATTCCTGCTGGGGAGACCAGGGGGCTTCCAGCAGGGGCTTGGTCATTGCTGGACTGGGTGCAGATGTCAGGGGGATGTGGCTGAAGCCCTCACCAAGAAGATATATACTTCTAATAGAAGACATATATTTCTAATAGAAGATACATATCTAGTATCTCATTTTTCCTTTTAAATGCAAATGTGATTATTAGACTGTTTCATATTCAGAGGGCTACATTTCCTCTCCTTCTAAGGAAGATTTAATTCAAATAGACAGTACATGTATCAATGAAAGACTGAAGAAAGGTTTGTGTTTTCCCTGTTCTTATCCTGCCTATCACCAATATGAAGGTGTTCAGCAAAATAAAATCCATCAAATTTTTAACATTTCCTGAGTCAGTTCTTCATAGGTCTTCAATATTGTCTTGTTAGAACACTAAACATGATCTAATTTTGATGTAAGTTATTTAAAATAAATTCAAATTATTATGTGATTATTCACTCTTAGAGCTTTACATGCTAATAGATGCAGCAGTTGACAGCATATCAACTTTATTTTTCTCATCCATGTAGCTAAAAGAGGAATTAAAATGAGTTATGACTTCCAGTGAAATACAAGTAAAATTGCTCTTGCTCTTTTCTGAAAACTGTCTTGGGGAAGTTGCTGTTCAATAAAAATAATAACTACAACTGAAGTCAGTGAACTAGAACAAGTTTATTTTCTTTTTATATTTTCCCAAGGTGCTCTATTGCACACCTTTGAAAAAGCTGACTAATCTTACAATATTTTTAATGCCAAGCCAAAAGGTATTGGTGCAGAAGATAGAAAACACTATATTAGAAATATTGATGGAACATGATGGAGATGACTAGAAAAAAATCCAGATGTCCAAGTTGCTCGTTAGTTGACATTGAACACTAAGATAAACATGACCCTCGATTATTTGAAGTTAAATATTTTTAACAAAGTAACTGAGGTAAATGTAAGGTAAAGGTACCATATTGCCATCCAGTATGGGCTAAAGGAGTTAACAAAAAAGACAATTATTAAAACGGATCAGAAAATATCAGCTAAACTAGAAAATAACATAAATCAACTCATAATAATTTTAAGAGTACGCCTATCGTCTTACAGATGTCAGCAATTAGCTTTGAGGTAAGATGAAATACTCTGTGATTATAATTATAAAAGGCACTTTAAAGAATAAGTAAGAAGGTTATTATAAATGCATAATGGTGACATTACCTGGTGGGGGTGAAGATGGAGAGTTAAAGATAGCCTGATAATGTTTATGCTGAGCACTGAAGAATGGGTACAAGGGTGGGGAATAAATGAAACCATTATGCATTTTGTTAAAGACTAGAAGGTGCATGGATCTTGGTGTTTCCATGAGGAAAAAAGAAAATATCATAGCTGCTAGAACAGAGGTTTTCAAAGCTTGGTCCAGGACACTCTGAGTGTCCTAAAACCCTTTCAGGGGTCTGCTAAGTCAAAACTATTTTAATCAGATGTTATTTGCCTTTTCCTTTTCATTAACTTGCAGCTGACAGTCAAGTTTACCAGAGTTTCATGATTTGTAAGACTGTGAGTGTAAATGCCGAAGCAGAAAATGAGAATCTAGCTAACTTTTTTTAAGCCAGATACTAGAAGTATCTGGAAACATGTAAAATGATGTCACTATACTTACTATTATTTTGTTGCATAAAATTTACTTTTCATAAAAATGTTATTTATAATATCCTGATTTTATTATTGTCATTTTAAATGAATTTCTAAATAATTTTTTCAGATTTGTCTAATACTATAAATATAGACAAATATGAACCACGTAATGGAAGCTCTCTGGGGTTTTCATTAATTTTTAGGAGTGTACAGGGGGTCCTTGGTTTGAGGACCACTGTGCTAGATCATAGGGAGTAAAAGATAAACTTTGAGCTACTAGGTTAGAAAGAGAGAAAGGTCTGATAAGAGGCCTTTTTGGCCATGGGATAACACAATTTGCCAAGACAAGAGATAATAGAGACTCAGAATAGGGTTGTATCAAAGTAGACATGAGAAATGAAAAGAATGAAGATACATGTTACAGGAATTGAGGCAACTGATTCGAAGTAGCAAGTAAGGGCCAGGAAGCTGGGGTTTTGTTGCCCAGTCTTGACATGAACACCCCTGTGGTAAAGATACCAACACAGTAATGTTGGAGGAAACACTGGGGGAAGAGGGCAGATCAGAATTACTGCATAACTTGTCTGTGAAGACAAGTAGACAGATGAGAATACAGGCTAGAGCTGAGACGAGGGAGGCAAACAGAAGATAAAAACTGGCAGTTGTTTTCATGTTAAGTATTTTAAGCCATAAGAATCCATTGTCCAAAGAGAGATTATACAGTAAAGACATGGCCCAAAGCCAAACCCCAATCAACTCAATATTTTAGAGTTAGGCATTTTATTTCTACAGAATAGTGTTATAAAGAAGATTGCAATCTATGCTTTGCCATCATAATGTAGGCTACCGTACACATGTAATTATCAGTAGTTATTATTAGGTTGGTTACCATGTACGAAGAACTGGATTACACATTCAATGTGCTATTTTAACAGCTGTATTGAGGAAGGATTGATATACAGTAAGCAACGTGCCATCATAATGTAGGCTACCGTACACATGTAATTATCAGTAGTTATTATTAGGTTGGTTAACATGTACGAAGAACTGGATTACACATTCAATGTGCTATTTTAACAGCTGTATTGAGGAAGGATTGATATACAGTAAGCAACATAATTTTTAAATGTGCAATTTGATAAATTTTGAGATACACATGAAACCATCACCCCAATCAAGGAAATTAACATACCTATCAGCATCAAGAGTCTCCTTCTCCTAATCCTTTCCTCCAACCCTCCCACCTTCCTCTCCCAAGTCCCCAGGCAGTTACTGATCGGCTTTCTGTTGCTATAGATTAGTGCCCATTTCCTATAATTTAATGAAAATGGAATCACATAGTATATGCTCTTTTTATCTGGATTTGTTCACTCAGCGTAATTATTTTGGGATTCATTCATGTTTTACCATGTATCAACAGTTTGTTCCTTTTTATTACTAAGTAGTACTTCATTATTGGATGCATCAGAACTTTTTAGCCATGCACATGTGGATGGGCATTTGGGCTGTCTCAAGTTTTTGGACTGCCTATAACATTTCACGCTGTGCTGGTGATAGAACTTTCAGTTTTTGTATGTCTGAAAAGTTCTTTATTTTGCCTTCATTTTTGAAAGATATTTCCACTGAATATAGAATTCTAAGTTGACAGGTTTCTTTCCCCCCTCTTTCGGTATTTTCAAGATGTTCCTCCATTGTCTTCTCATTATATTATTTCTGAAAAGAAATCTGTCAGCCTCTCCTTGTTCCTCTAGATATAAGGTGTCTTTTTTTCCTCTGTCTGCTTTTAAATTTTTTTCTCCTTATCACTCATTTAAGCAATTTGATTATGGTGTACCTTGGTGTAGTGTTCTTCATGTTTTTTGTGCTTGGGATTCATTGACTTCTTGGATCTCTGTGTTATATATTTTCCAGTAAATTAGAAAAAGTGATATTCTTTCTACCCCTCCCCTCTTAAGGGATTCCAATTTCATGTATGTTAGGCCACTTCCAACTGTCTCAAATCTCACTGACAATGTTCATTTTTAATTGTCTGTTTCACTATGGATTGCTTCTATTCCTGTGATTTAAAGTTTACTATTTTTTCCCTTCCGTAATGTCCAAACTACTGTTGATTTCAAGTTCACTTTTCATCTCACATATTGAAGTTTTGATCTCTAGAAGTTCATTTTAAATCTTTATTTATTTATTTATTTATTTATTTAAATCTTCCATGAGTCAACTTTTGGACACAAAGAATACAGTTATAATCACTGCTTTAATACTCTTGTCTGCTAATTCTAACATCTGTGTCATTTTGGATCAGTTTAATAGATTGAATTTTCTCTTCATTATGAGTAGTGTTTCTCTGCTTCTTTGCATGCTTGGTAATTTTTTAATTGGATGCCAGACATTATGACTGTTACCTTTGTTGGATGCTGGATATTTTTGTATTCCAATAAACATTACTGAGTTTTGCTGTGGGAAGCAGTTAAGTCACTTAGAAACAGTTTGATCCTTTCAGGTCTCCCTTTTAAGATTTGTTAAGCAGAATCAGAGCAGTGTTCACTCCAGAGCTAATTATTTCCTACTACTGAGGCGAGACACAATGCCCTATGAAGCATGAAGTTTTCCAGTCTGGCTGGGGGAGCAAGCACTATTGCCAGCCCTTACTGAGCACTAGAGATTATTCTCACTAATCTTTTTGGTTGACTCTTTCCCTGGTCCCCAGTAGTTACTTCACAGGAGGGGACAGATCAGTTCTCAACTGCATACTCAAGGGAAACCCTCTATAGGTCTCTGGTGTTCTCCCTTCCAGTATTCTGACTTGTAAACTCTAGCCATGTGCCCAGCTCCACTCCTTACTTAATTCAGGGAGTCTTCCAGGCTCAATCTGGGTTCTACCTTCCAAGTTCTGTGGCTGGAAACTCTCTTAAGGAGGTAAACTGAGATCATCACAGGGCTCACCTCACTTATTTTCCATCTCTCTGGAATGACTTTTTCTTTACTCAATGTCCAGTGACTTGAAAAATCACTGTTTCTTTCATATATTTTGCCCATGTTTTGGTTATTTGGGGGGAGGGGAAGTAAATCAGGAGCCTGTTAATCCTTGTCCAATATCCCTTAACTCTTTATTACAACAACCCTTGAGTTGGGTATTATCATCTCTATTTCACATGTGAAGAAATTGGGGCACCCAGCCAATAACTTGGTTCAACCAAGTGTACAGAGCTAGTAGGTCACACAGCTAAGATTTTTAAGCATTGCTTCCAAACCTCTTGCACATAGCCATTATGATCCACTGCCTCTTGAGGAAGTCGGAACTAGCCAACTAAATATTTAACTCTAAGAAATTTTGTAAAATTAGCTAGATTTTTCAATTTGTAAGTTGGATTAGAAACAGTCCTCCTTTGAAAGGCTAATGAATGAATTATGTGATTCCTGAAAGCTATATACAGTAACAATCTTAAGTCCTAAAGATGTTTTTTACATCCATTGGTCAACCACCAAGTGGGAGTTTCCATGCCCTTCACAAAGAAGGCAATAGCCAGACATCAGGCCTACTCTCAAACAGTGAGGAGGTACTCACTAACTTTTGAGGCACCTGAGCCATCTCTGGACTGATAATGACTTTGAGAAAGGTCCCTTTATATTACAACTAAAGAAATATTTTAAAAATAATAAAATAAATTTGTTTCCTTGCAGCTTCTACCCAATCAATACAATATATAAAAATAGCAAATGCCAAAACTCATAAAACATGCCGGCAGTACCTATAGTATACACACCCATTGCTCCCCAGCACGGCACTGGAACACTAATTTTCTGACATAGGTTTTCCATTACATTTTCTGTAACATTCAATTCTTTTAATCTTAGAATGTAATAAGATCTTCCTGAATCCTTTAACAATCATATTTGATGATAAACTGCAATATGACAAATAGTTGAGGAATAAGATACTACAATTGGTTTAACACTGTATGTAATTTAAGATTATGTCACTCATAGATTACGCATGGTTTTCTAATGATTAAAATATCATACAGGGTATTCAAGAGTAAAACTATATTGAGCACCACATAATCAATCTTGAATCAACCAATCAAATCAACAACTGCCTATTCAGTTTTTTCTCCAGGTAAGACTGTTTGCTCAGGATAGGTGTATTATTTTCATTATACATACTAATTACCACTTCTATGTTTGGAATACAAAAGATGTTTGTAATGGGACTGTATCACATTGTCCTTACTAGGAACCTGTAAGCGCCTTCTCACCTGTACTTACTTGGTTGAGAGTCTGGGCTTTTCAGCCACCCTGCCTGCACTGATTCTAGGTTACTCCACTTCACCACATTACAGCAACGTGGTCTTGGCAAGTTCTTTAACTCTTCTGTGCCTCATTCCTCACTTGTGAAAGAGAAATAGGAGCTCTAACTCACAAGATCATAATGAGAATTAAATTTATTAATACATATGAAAGATTTAGAGCACTATTAGTCAGATAGCAAGTATTTCACCAATGGTAATTAACATTGTTTTTATTATCACTAAAATAGGTGATCAATTAAATTCCAGGTATTTCCATTTTACTGGGTACTTGGCCTTTGTTTAATAAGAATATAATGCCATAATGCAGCTGTCTCTATACTCCTGGTCATCAGAGAGAAGGTGGGAACTGATACACTACCCTCCTCTTACTTACAAAGGACACTACTTGGCATTGTGTCAATGCTGTCATTACAAAACCTGTGCTACAGACAAGCAATAAGGATCACACATCATGATATAAATGGTCAAAACAAGGCAAAGGCTACTGAAGTAATCTACTTGAGTCACCTATGGAACCGACAACTTCACTCAATCCATCATTTAGGAGCAAAACAGTTAAGTTATATGAGTAGAGTTGTTCATTATTAGAAACACCCACATGTCCAAAAAGAATTTTATCCATAACTGTCAGTGTTCTTGCCTTTTTGTAAGTTTGTTCTCATTTTCACATAAACCCTTGAGCATATACTTGTTTTGGTAAGCTATTTGAATCTATTCTACTTTATACATGATAAAAGAGGGGAGGGGTGGAAATGTTGCTTCTCATAAAATTTTTTGCAACATCTAGGCCTGAGGTCCTGCAAAATAAGTAAAATATGAAGCCCATCAAGACCCCAACTAGATGGAATAAGTTGGAACATGAGAAGGAATGGCTTGGCAATTGTTTAAAGTAAAGAAGGAATGAGTGCAGAGACATTAGAAACTTAAAACAAACATCTAACCATTATAAACAAGAAACTATTAACACATGGTAGGAACTCGACTGTGAAAATTTCCCATGGAAAAATGCCTCCACTGACATCACTCGGGGTCTGACTGCATTAGCTGTGTGCACAGGCACTTGCCTGCATTCCACTGACATCACATCAGGTGCACGCAATTTAGGGACATGAAGTTCATAAAAGTATCCAGCATCCCCCCGAAAAGGGCAGTTTATTCCCCCTTAACTTAAGCATGACTAAGACAAATACTGTAAGATTCCATTTCAGTGAGTAGTTTATTTGGGTTTATTTGGTCATTTGATTACATTGCTTTAAGGACTATCTTTCCAGGTCCCACTTCTAATCTGTAAGATCACAATTATTTCATTAGTCATTTCAGTTAGAAATGGGAAGACTGAAAGTACCTATAGTCACTACAAGGTTTAGTTTCTGACCTATTCCACACTTAAAAACAAGAGAAATATAAAACAGTCTTGCATTATAACATTCTTTGCCATACTGTCATGCCCATAACTCTTCCCTACCCCCTCCCCAAAAAGGGCTAATTTCCTTCTTAGTTCATCAAATATGTAATCACTGGTACCAAGTGGCGCTCAGTAAATCTGCTTACATCTTAAATTGTGAACTATGTATTCACTGATTTCTCCAAAATCTCTATGATTGCCTATGACTCATTTTAAGACAGCTCATCGCACCTAGTGTCCTTGATTTTAAACCAAGTTATTCCAAGTGACTGGAGTCTTTAAACAGCTCAATAGCTCCCTCTAGCCTCGTTTTATATACTACAGTCAGAGGTCACATTTAATCAAAGGTTGGGGGGTACAGTGGGACTACCCTTACTCTCTTGGCTAAGCTACTGTTCTGTTACTCATCAAGATTTCCACTGATCCAAATCCAAGGCTGCTCAATGCCAAACAGTTGTGGTGAAACACCAAGACAAAGAATATCCATTCAGAGTGCTAAATGACAGGAAGTAATCAAATATGGTTTCATGAACAACCTCAAAATCTATAAATAACTTTCCCAAGATAAAGAACAAGAAGGCAAAAGAAAATTTGAGTGTCACACATATTATTGCTTAGTATTTTATCCTTTTGGCATGGATTTTTTTCATTATTCACATAAACTGCATATTTAATAAACAAATACAATCGGATTTTTCACGTTCAAAATCAAATGTATAGTGAAGAACAGAAATAACCGTCAGAGAGCCATGTGCCAAAATCATTTTCCACAATGGGCAAATGGATCATACAGTGTACCTCATTTCACTACAAAATATGTATATATTTGCATATATATGCAAATAGATAAATTGATAGATTTGAATTTTGAGACCCCCCCCCCAAAAAAAAACTCAGCTAAAACTCAGATTTTGAACTTATTCCAACTTGCCTTTTAATAACAAAACACCATGGCTGGCCCGGTGGCGCACTGCTGCAGTGCGCCGCTTGGGAAGCGCGGCAGGCGCTCCCGCCGAGGGTTCGGATCCCACATACAGACCGGCCGCTCACTGGCTGAGCGAGGCGTGGGAGTTGCGTTGCCGGTCACGAAAAAAGACAAAAAGGACGAGGGTTCGGATCCCACATACAGACCGGCCGCTCACTGGCTGAGCGAGGCGTGGGAGCAAAACCGAGGGTTGCGTTGCCGGTCACGAAAAAAGACAAAAAGGAAAAAAAAAAAATAACAAAACACCACTTGTAGATGACATATTTTTCAAAATAACATTAAGCCATGTTTTTAACATTAAACTTTTAATGTTTGCTATTTTGGCCAAAAATTGACTTTAAAATTACATATCATTTGCTGCCAGTGTTTGTACTACTCAGCAGAAAGTTAGGAATATTTCCAAAATGGAACACCCTTTCTCACTACAGATAATAACACATGTTAAATTTATATTGTACATTCTGTATTTCCTCATGATATGCATTTCAGAAAAAAATATATCTGAACTTTCTACCTTTATGATCTAGTTGACACCAAATTTACAAGGTAAATATGTATGTTTTTCCTTCCTTTAACTATATAAATTAAAGCTTGGAACCTATCTACTATAAAATCTCTAATTTGGAAATGGTCTCAGTGAGAGTTTAGTTCAATTCTAATTTTTGCAGATGGAGGCATTAGAGAAATTACTTGCCTAAGTTCAAAGCTATGTCAGTGCAAGAACCAGTTAAAGTCCACACCCTTTGACTTCTGTCCTATTGCTCCATTACAATACATGGCTAGCTATCTTGCCATTCCCAGTGTTATATGTACATGATTTTTTTTCTAAATTCCTTTGTCATTGTAGAAAACACTTTAATCTCTTTTTTCTGCCCATTCTCATCCCTGCCCTATAAATTTAAAACAAAAAGGACTTTTATGTTCTGAATTTGTGATATAATATTGAACTGGCCTATGCTATATATTGAATCCTACCCCTACTATGGAAAGAAAGCAGTTGGGCCTTGAGCCAATTAAAATAAACAGGCCAACTGAGTCATAAAGGCCTATTTATTTTCTATGGTATTAGAAAAGATGAATAGATTTCAGTGAACCCAGTCTTGTGAAAGAAGGTGTGAGCTGAACTTGACATTCTATGATAGTAACAGATGACAAGACAAAATGTGAACATCACATTCCTGAACTAAACTGTCTAAGAAAAACCCACGGGAAGAAAATGTACTGATGTTAGCTTGGTTGATTTTCAGTACATTACATTTTTAAAAAATGAAAGAGGTACTTAAATAAAATCTTCTAAACCAGCTGGTCTTAACCTGATAGAATTTTATATAATTACATGCTATCACGCCAATTACCTAGCATTGACATTTAGTTTCTATTGATACTAATGACATCTAAAAAGTATTGACTGTTTAAATATACACACACGATACACAGGTATATACATTAATTTAAACATCAAAACAACCTTATGAGGCAGGTAATGTTAGTACCCCCATTTTACAGACATGCAAACCGAGGCTAACAGATACTGATTAACATGTCCATTACTGTACAACTTGCAATCACATTGGATAGAATTTGAACCCAGGCAGTCTAGTTCCAGCATATGTGCTCTTAATCACTATATTCCTCCACAATAAAAAACAAATTGATGGATATAATTACATTTACAGATACTTAAAATAAATTGTGATGGAAAGTGACATGAAGAATAACTTTCTCAATCTGAAATATGCATGCTGAAGGATCAGAAAGTTCCTGAAGGAGCATAAAGAAATACATCTTTCTCTTCCAACACTGAATAAACTTAACTCGTTGACTCATCCCTTTGAAATCTAGAATATCTTTTTTCTTTAATTAGGAACAGCAAAATCAACTTTTGCTTTATCAAGTTTGTTTTTCTTTTTGTCATAAGAGTAATCATCTTTTTATGATTTGATATATGCAACATTCAGAGTTTTACATGTTTTTATTTTACCATTAAAATGGTTTCAAAAATATTTCCTCAGTGGAAATGTGTTCTATTGCTTAAAAATCAATAAGGAATATGTTGGCCACATACTGAACATTTGACAAACTATCAAAGTTGATGATGAGAGTTATCATGAACTACATCCTATCTCAAATTTTATGACAAAAATGCTTGCATTATACCAAAAAAACAAACAAAAAAAGCCCCAGGATCACGAAAATCCCCCCTACAAGATAACTATTTCAGGGGCCAAATGATTTTTAAGAGAGAATAGATTTAATCATAATCTGTTGTTATTAATTTAGCTTCCTCTGACCAATGAACACCTCTGATTCAGACTACTGTCCAATGACAGCAGTTTTTGACTTTTAGTTAATATTAACAATGTAACTCCTTTGCATCATGCTAATTATTACACAATGAAAGACCCACTCCCAAAAAAGGGATCTGAGGACATACAAAAGTCCTTATCTAAATGAGTGCATACTGGAAACTTAATATTAAATGTGTTCCACCTGAAATATAAGTAGAGAAATCTATCAAATCTCTTCCATAGTACTACTCCTGGTACCATCTAACTCTTTCTTAGCTGTAAAAGACGTTACTTTTTGCTTCTTAAAAAACAAGACAAAGCAAAAACGACAAGAAAAAAATAAATAAATGTACTCTTTCTCTGTAACAGGCTTTCATCAGCATATAAATAATTTCCCACTCTGATCACTGAAAATTCTAAATGTTTATACTCTTAAAAGTGAGTCAGGAAAGAGTTAACATGAATATCTTTATCTAACATGCCCACCCCCCTTCCAGGGAAAAACTATAGAGTTTTAGACCTTAAATCATAGAGATAAAAAGTATGAACTTAACAAATTTTAAGTTCAGTGACAAAGAATTGTAATTAGTTGTCAGCATAAAAAGCATCTCTCTGAAGCTTTGTTCCAACTATAACTTAGTGTGCTTACCATAAAATAAAATGTATGATCATATGAGCTTCATGCACGATTGATACCATTACTGTTTTTTAAGACCATTACTGTTTTTTGATTACTTGAGAAGTAATCAAATAAAGTATTTGCAGTGTGTATGTTTTGCAACTAAGAATGAGGAACACAATGTAAATGCCTCCTCTGGAGAGGAAGTGATAGACTATTCTTCCCATTAGTGTTTCCTACCAGAAAGGAACATCTAATAATAGTCTGTCAGGCAGAAATTTATGTCAGAAAACATCCTGACATCCTATGTACTTTGCAATATTTAATTTTACTAGCAGCTACTCATAATTTTTTTTAAAATAGGAGTTAAAATTACACATAAAGAAGCTTATAAATTGAACCAAGGAGGTGCTCAAGAGCTTAAGAAACTATTTGGGAACAATACAAACTATGAAACATAATCTACTGTAAATCATTAGAAAATTCCCTTTGTATCAAGTAAGCTTTTTAAGGTCTCAGTTGACCCATGACTCTTTATCTGTCATACTTAAATCTTTGCATTGTGTAATAAATGTGGATGGAGTAATTTAAACATTCTACAAATGGGGAAATAACTCTTTTTTCCATGGATCACTTTTTCACATACATCTTAAAGAAGAAAAAAGAGATAAGTGAAATTCAAAATTAAATCATTGCTTTTTTGGTAAAATTGTAACTTTTTCTTGCATAATAATACCTGATTTAATAGAATAATGGATTCCAGTATAAAGAAATGCCATCTCATTTATGTTTAGTCTCAGAAAAATACTAATATTGGTAAAATTGTAACTTTTTCTTGCATAATAATACCTGATTTAATAGAATAATGGATTCCAATATAAAGAAATGCCATCTCATTTATGTTTAGTCTCAGAAAAATACTAATCATCATCAAAACACTGATGTTATCCCAGTTTCTGAAAGCAAACCTAAGACATCGGAAAAGAAGGTAACCATCAATCCAGGCTCTCCCTCCCTTGCAATAGTGATCAAGATACCACCTAACCCTACTTTTTAACCACCTCCTCTAAGCCCCACCTCACCACCATCACCACCACCACCAATCTGAAGCAATAGGGCCTTCTGTTTAAAACATTCTAAATAACAGCTTGCCACTTTCTTTCCTCCAGCCTATGAACAAATTATTTCTTTATTTCACATTAAATCATCTCTTGATATAAATGTGAGGTTCAAAAATCCATCTGTGGCATGTAATTCCAAAAGTTCATATTTGCAGTCAAGAAAAGTCCAGACTTTCAGCCCCTTTCCACCGTATTTTCAAAGGGTTAAACCATTCTGGTTTTCAAATTGGGGTTTCTGTGTACTATATTCATATCTAACGTCTGAAAACTTCTTTAAGTCTTTGATAATGGTACTTACTTTTTCAAATACTTTGTTTCTGTAACAACCATCACTTATTTCCCTGAGTCCTAAGAACAGTTTATATAAACAGAGTTATATGCAGAACATGCCTTCACACATGGCATTTATTATGCACACTTTGTACATAAATTGGTTACATGAAGCATGTTCAAATACCGTGCAACAGGTCCTGCTATTGTGTAAACACACACTCCCAACAAAATGACAGTAAGCTTTACAGTATCAACAACGAAAGAAAAAAATCACATCATTCCTTAGGGACTTTATCATAATTCTTTTGAGACGACAGAAGACATCAGATCTAATCAAAAGGAATAAATTTTACTAAGAACCTCTTACTGTCTTTGTATCCCACCATGTATATTATAAACTTGTGTTACAGCCCAGGTGTGTACACACTTCCATTGATTTATTGCACATTATTGGCGTTAGTGCTGAGTTGACACGAAGAGTACTTTGGCAGAGGTCTGACAAGTCCTTATCCTTAAGTTCCCTTTTGCTTTGTGCCATCTGTTCCCAAATCTATCAAAGTAAAGCAAATGACAGTCTAAAACCTCTGTTTTGCCATGAGTGTGTGAAATCAAATTAAAAACACACCTCAGAACTATTACATTGGGCCACATTTATTTTCAATTGGCAGGGGAGGGGGAGAGAAGACACTTAAAAAGAGATAGACTTCATGTCCTCTGTGTTGCCAGATCTGGTTACAGTGTATTAAGTTATATGTAAATGAAAAAAAGACTCTGTCTTCTTAAATGTTTTATCACAAAGTAATGTTATTAAACATATCAAGTATTCCCACGCTCTCCTCTAGATTCTTTGATTTTAACCTCCTTTGTTGAGCACCAAACACAGGGAGAAAGATTTCAGGAACAATACCAAGGCAGCACATGATGCCAAGCAATTAATTCTGTCTTTCCCGAGCTGTTTATCCATCATAAACTCAAGCTGCCTTATGTAGCTACACGTTTCCTATATGTGGGACATCGCCTCTTCCCTGGGTGGAAAGCATGGACCAGCTACAATTGTGTCTTTGAGCGCGCAGCATCGTGCTTTGTGCTGCTGGGGATAACGGATTCTCGGTCTCAAGCGCATCCATCACCTAAGAAACAGGGAAACTCAACAAGGGTCTCGGCAGCTGGAAGGGAAACAATGTGTTGGGAGCCCGGCTGCTCCGAGCTACAAGGATCCAAGGAGTGAACGAAATGTTTCAAGGAGCAGCCCTGGCAGGGGAGGAGAAAGAAAGCCCTCGTACTCTTACCTCCACATTGAAATACTGCTCCGTTCCGCAGACTGTAGCACATAAAATCCAGAGCAAGGTTTGCAAGAAAAACAACCCTGAATGGTGCACAAAATCCAACCGTCTTCCAGTGCTGAATGTGAGTAAGATCATAGTGAACTGTGCTTCAATGGATGGACAAGCTCCCCTTCGTTTCTTCCCTCTGTCCTTCTCCCTCTCCCTCCCTCCCTCGTTTCCTTTCAAAAAAAAGTCCTCCGGGTGGGTAAGGAGCCTGCAGGTTCACCCACAGCCGGGCAAGGCGGGGAGACAGGGGGCCCCTCGTTCGGCAGCCCCCGAGAAGCAGCGGCGGAGGCAGGGTCAGCAGCTGCTCGCGTTCACCATCCTCGAGGGTCGGTCACCGGGAACGTGGCGCCCAAGTTCACCGGCGGTTCCGGCTCAAAGCGCCCAGTCGCAGCCGCAGCAGCCGCCGCCGCCGCCGCCGCCTCCAGCCCGTGCGTCCTCCTCCTCCTCCTCCACCGCCGCCTACTCCTCCTCCGCCGCCGCCCCCAGCTTCTGCGGGAATGGCCTCCGCCGCTCCTCGCCCTCTCGCCTCTGCTTCTCCTTTCCTGCTCTCCGCGCTCCCCTCCAGAATGTTCATCCGTAATCTACATAACTCCTCCTTCCCGGGGTCTCGGGGCCGTCGGCGCGCGCGCGCGCACACACCACACACACACGCATGCACACCACACACGCGCACATGCACACACACACACATGCACACCACACACGCGCGCACATGCACACACACCACACATACGCGCGCACAAACCACACACACATATGCACACACCTCCTCCTCCTCCTCCGCCGCCGCCTCCTCCTCCTCCGCCGCCGCCCCCAGCTTCTGCGGGAATGGCCTCCGCCGCTCCTCGCCCTCTCGCCTCTGCTTCTCCTTTCCTGCTCTCCGCGCTCCCCTCCAGAATGTTCATCCGTAATCTACATAACTCCTCCTTCCCGGGGTCTCGGGGCCGTCGGCGCGCGCGCGCGCACACACCACACACACACGCATGCACACCACACACGCGCACATGCACACACACACACATGCACACCACACACGCGCGCACATGCACACACACCACACATACGCGCGCACAAACCACACACACATATGCACACACACACCACACACACACACACCACACACGCGCGCACACTCGCGCATACACACAGCCCGACACACACGCACGCGCGCTTCTTGAAGGAGACGGCTCGTAAAGGCTTCCCAGCTACTGTTCGGCTCCCTGGAGGTGTTCCGCCCACGAGAAGGCCCTGGTTTGAGATGAGCTCTCTAAGAATCCTCCCCGAAGCCGGCACCCAGGAACCCGGGCGGCGCCATCCCTTCGTCTCGCCCACCGCCGCGCTGGATAAAAGTGCGCCCCTCCCCCGTCGGGGCAGGGTGGGGCTCAGGCTGCGCACCGAGCTGGGGCCCGGGGTGCGGCCCAGGCCTGGTCCGGGAGAGTGATTGGCATCCTCAGTGGAGCGGCCCTGGAAGATCGGGGGCGCTGGGAATCAGAGGAGCACCCCGAACACTGTGCGGTGCTTGGGGGCTCGGGTCGGTTGCCGGGGCTGACCAAGTTTGGGAAGCCTGAGATGACCAATCCCGAGCTTCCAAAACTTTGTTGGGGTACGCCGAGTCTGTGGCCTGGTGTCTCCCTGAATCCCCTCTACGGTCGCTACACTCCGCCTCCCAGGCTCCGGGCGTAGGCACAGGGTTGTTTTTGTTTGTTTGTTTGTTTGTTTTGGGTGGGGAACAAGTCAAATACAGAAGACAGATGAAAATGCTCACTTTCTAAGTAAACGGTGGACACACGGACACACCGGGACCCAGGAGAGGTGGTCCTGCGTGTTCACAAACCATCGGATCAAAGGAGTGGGGGCGCTGGAAAGAACTGGCTGCGGGAGAAAGGGAAAGGGATGGGGAAGGAAGAAAAGGGAGCCGCCTGAGGAAAGGCGAGTAAAGCAGCTGGCAAGGGCGGGAGGACCCGGCTGAGCGCAGACCGAGCGGAGGAGAGGCTGGCGGGAAGCAGGAGAGCTGCGGGCGAGAGGGGGAGGCTGCTGGCAAGAGGCGCCGGCGGACGCGGGCAGGGGAACTTCAGAAGAGGCTGCCAGAAACGACTCTAGCTGCAGCAATGTGAGGCAGTGGACAGTGGGGGCAGCAACCACCAGCCTTGGCAGGTGATGGTTTGGCTGGAAGAGAAAGGGGGCAGGGAGTGAGGCAAGCATCTGTTTGGGGACAATGCCAATAAATGTGCTTCTCCTTGGCAGCCAGCAGAGGGGAAGAGGAGCCCACGGGAAAGAAAAGCGGTGGGGTTAAGAGTAAAGAGTGTTCCAGGTGTGACAGCTACCTCTGTGAGGTGGAAGAGAGAAGTGACAAGGTAAATTTCATGGGTGAGTTAGTAAAGTAGGAAGTAGTACTGCAGGAGGTCATGTCTGGTAAGCAGATGGAAAATGTAGAGAAATAATTTGCCAAAAATTGTACTGGACTGTGATAATTTGTATCTTGAAGTGGAAAAAACATCTGAGGAATGGGACTTTGCAAGTATTGCTTTAAAAACCGAAAGAATTATACTCACCCAACTTGACCCAAGACTCTCAGGGAACCCTTCCTGACAGTCTGCCTGTGCAGAGCATGTGCTAGCACAAAAGTATTTTGAAGACATCATAAAAGCATATTATTTTATAGTATATTAAAATTTACAGAATGTTTCCAGACATCGCATCTCATTTCATTCTCTCAATATCCCTGAGGATTTTGTTTTCATTTTACAGATGAAGAAAATGTTAATAAATGATAACCTTTCCTCAAAGCATACAAGTGGCAGAGTTGAGGCCTGTGTTTTCTGACTCCCAGTTCAGTGCATTTCCTACTCTTCTGCAGTGACATTCCATATAGAAATTTATTCCTGCTGTTAAAGTTTTATAATCCAGAGGTTGAGATGACTTATATAAAAGAAAGAGTTAGAAGGCAACATGAAGGCAAGGCCATTATGCGGAAGTTATGTGGCATTCTGTGCCAATAGAAAGTAACAAAATGTGGTGGAGAGTTTTGTCAATAAATCAAGAAATACTTTTATGTGCGCATTATATCTAGCAAGGTGCAAAACTGGAGAAAAAAAGAGGGTACCAAAAAAAGTTTAAACTCTTCCTTGAAATAGCATTGAAGGAAAGGAGGTAAAACAAATATACACAAAACATAACATGAGAAGAGAGTTCTAAATAGTAAAGC
>NW_007738063.1:42113-44046 GCF_000696425.1 Galeopterus variegatus
AAATCAAGAAATACTTTTATGTGCGCATTATATCTAGCAAGGTGCAAAACTGGAGAAAAAAGAGGGTACCAAAAAAAGTTTAAACTCTTCCTTGAAATAGCATTGAAGGGAAGGAGGTAAAACAAATATACACAAAACATAACATGAGAAGAGAGTTCTAAATAGTAAAGCTCTTGCTAAATGAGCTAGAATACTAGAAGGCTTTATCAAGGAAGTGGATTCAAGTTGAGGGCTGCTAAGATATCAGCAACTTGTTTGTCAAAAAACAAAACAAAACAAAACAAACAAACATGCATGAGCTCAGAACATAGATATGCATTAACAGAGTATTTGTCGAGGATAAGGTATGGGGAGGGGCTTGCAGTGACATGTTAACATTTGAGCAAATAGGCAAATAAGGATTGCTGAACCATTTTAGATAGGAATAGGTATCTAGGGAAGATTATCTTCAAAATTATGCCATGGGAAGGGACTGGGTACAAAAAGATAACAAAACAAGGCTATAAAACTATAAGACCTGGAGTAGTGGAGTATCCTTGGAAAGCTATGCGTTCAAGGAGTAATCCTTAGGGTGTAAAAGTCCATTGAAAATAGGGAATCCTAAATCCAAAAGATTATCTCAAATTAGCAATTAGTAAAAATAAAAATTTTAAATTATTTGCAAACATTTTTTAAACATAGTGAGCATTCAACAAGCAATGAATGAATGAATGAGTGTTCAGATTGCAGAAATACTAATAAATAAAATACTTTTATTTTAGTGATGGGGCTCAGAAGGTTCATAGCTCAGTGAAGGAAACATGTATAATAATTTTTACAATGCTCTAAGGATTAAGGTAGTTACATATGCAAGATGCTGTACAGCAGGGTGTAAAAAGTAGTTGATTTTCCCTTATGTTCTTGGAGAAATAATCACAAAATAAGTGGTTCTCAAGTGGAATCTTGAGTAATGAATAGAAATCCAATAGGCAGATAAAAAAAATGAAGTATATTTCAGACCTGTACACAATGGAAGAATAAATACACAAGGATGCATCTATGGAACTACAACAGGTTAGAACTACATAGAGGCTAGGGTGTGTATAAAGCAAGGTCAAAGTCAGAGGTTTCTGGGTGAGTGTAAAGTGATCAGATCAGGAAGGGTCTTGTGTGCCATATTTGGGGTTTAGACTTTACCCTGAAGGAATTCTTAGGAGGAAATAATTGCATTTTCACTACCTTTGCTGTCTGTTTCCTAACTGTAGAAATGGTCACCTTCTAGAAATTCTCTCTCTCTTTTTTTTTTTAACCACAGATTTTCCATTAAGTATTTGACATCTACTGTCTTTGTAGATCTTATATATTTGCTTGTCTGGGAAACCTGACGCAACAGTTTCCCATATGGACTCAGCTGGGTACCTGCAGCAATCTAATCACTTCCTCTGTCGGGTGAGTTTGTTACTCCAGCTCTCATCTTTCAAATCTGCTTATCTTTTGAGGGCCTGGGATTATGAAGAAGTTGCTCTTCTCATATCTTACTAGTGTGAGGTTCTTAGTTGGTGGTCTTCTCAGAGAGCAGTTGTTTCCCTATCTACAATAACTTAAAATATGGGATATCATCCTTCCCTTTAGGGTGTTAATGAAATATTTCCTCACAAATCTTGACTCTTACTGTGTGTATGTTTTCTGTTAGATACTTTCTTTCTTCTCACTATTTTATAAAACTAGTGAACAATCTCAGAATTACATGTGACCAGGGAAAAGAAAACCGAAAAGAGATAAAAAGTGAATAAGGGGGGCCAGCCCGGTGGCGCACTCGGTAGAGTGTGGTGCTTGGGAGCGCGGTGGCGCTCCGGCGGAGGGTTCGGATCCCATATAGAGACCGGTCCGCTCACTGGTTGAGGGCGGTGCGGGCGCGACACCGAGGGTTGCGATCCCGTTGCTGGTTGCAGTA
>NW_007738063.1:44224-47358 GCF_000696425.1 Galeopterus variegatus
GGTTCGGATCCCATATAGAGACCGGTCCGCTCACTGGTTGAGGGCGGTGCGGGCGCGACACCAAGGGTTGCGATCCCGTTGCTGGTTGCAGTACGGGCGCGACACTGAGGATTGCGATCCCGTTACAGGTCACGAAAAAAGACAAAAAGGAAAAAAGTGAATAAGAAATACAAAGAGAAGGAGTAATTGCCCCGGGCAAAGGTTACTGGCAATTCATAAAATATTATATAGAAGACAAGGGGTCTGAGGAGGTAAATGATACATATACCTCTCAGGAGATACATGACATATACTTAAGAATGAGAAGTTAAGTGACATGCTGGGATATATGAATGATTATAACTGCCTAAAATAATATTGGAGGTAAATTATGCATTGTAACCATTATTGAACCACATTATTTTAGTGAACTAGAGCCTTTGAAATGAATTCTATAGCTTGGGAAGTTACATAAACTTGCTCATTTCTCTGTCGTGTCAATTTATGTGCTTCCCTGCTTGCATCAGTTGTACCTGCGGTGTTTTGTTTTGTTTCTTTAAATTCAGCCAATATTGAATTAGTGCCAAGATACTGGCATTCTCTCATACATCTGTTAATACCAGGATGCATGTGTGGAACAGTTACCTAGAGCCTGTTATTTAAGGTGTGCTCTCTGGATGGCACCTTAAGGCCTGGGAGCTTGTCAGAAATGCAGAATCTCTGGCTGCACCAAGATGCACCAGTGATTCACAGGCATGGTAAAATTGAGCAGCGCTGTTCTAGATTTGCACACAGTAGAGATAGTTGCACTGTATTCACCACCTTAATGTTAGTGTCATGCTCTAAAAAGCTGAGCAGTTCTAATTTTGGTAATTCTTGTGGTACTGAAGCATTATTTTTCCCTCTAAAATATAACTTCATGGCCTGAATTTATTGATATAATTTCTTTTAGTGGTACAGTATTTTTTGAGGACCTATTCTGTGCAAAAGAATGCACATGCCTAATAAATTAAAAATTGCCAGCTATTGGGGTAATTCTTGTGGTACTGAAGCATTATTTTTCCCTCTAAAATATAACTTCATGGCCTGAATTTATTGATATAATTTCTAACTTTTAGTGGTACGGTATTTCTTGAGGACCTATTCTGTGCAAAAGAATGCACATGCCTAATAAATTAAAAATTGCCAGCTATTATCACTGCTCATGAAAATATTTTTTTCTTTGTTTCTTTTATTAATTTATGCTCTTCTTTCTCTTCCCTAACTGTGAGTGTTTCTCACATATTTTGTTCCCTGCTCATTTTTTTTATTCATTCATTTGTCCACTGAGCATTCATTAACCATCGTAAAACACCAAGCAATTGGAGATGTAAAAAGATTAATGTGAAATGAGATAAGATAGAACAAATCAGTTTGGTTAGGTTCTAAGATAGATGAAAATGAAGTCTTGGACTTTCAAGTTGTTTTCACTTGGATTTAAAATTGAAATAAATAAAGAGCTAACAATGCAAAATACTGAGGCAAGATTTTAATAAAAGTGAGTAGAAATGGCCTCCTTTTTTCTTCATCATGGAGTTCCTGAAGTTTGGAGGTCCAAGATGACTGGGAAGTATGAGAAACCCACCAGATCAGAGAAGAAAAGAACCAGTGGACTTATATGTTAGGCTGCAGTGGGGGTCATGTCAGTACCCACATTATGTCCATCAACATATATGGTCATTCCTCCAGCACTGCAGTTACCTTCTTCCCAGTGACCTTGTTCTCTTATAACACATACCAGGATTTGTAGAAGCTCAAAGTCTTACTTCACTCTTCTCTCATTCTACCATCTCCCTGAGAGACATTCTTCTCTCTTAAATCTTCATCTATTGTCTCTACTTTGGTGATTTTTAAATCTGCATTCGCAGCCTTAAATTCAATCTCATGATTTAGAATTCCTATCATCACTTTCACTTGTAATTCAACTTGTCCCCAACCAAGTTCACCAAATTTCACTTTAGATGGTGTGTTCCTTAGTTTTCCCCATTTCAAGATGGACCCACTATTCCACTAAACCTTGAGCACATCTTTAACTCTAATATTAATTTATGTCCTGTATTGAATCAGTTACTAGTAGCTGTCATGTCTTACCTCCCAGCACCACCCTGATTCATTCTTTCACCTGCCCTTGCAGTTGGTCACTGTCCATTATAATTCATACTCTTGTAATTTCATGGCTATCCACTGCAGTAGCCTACAATGTGTTATACAGGCATATGTTCTTTTTTTTCTCTCTGATTATTCTTCATCCAATCCATTGAAACCTCCAGCCCTGTTACTATTCTCACATACCATTTTCAGCATAGACATAGTATTTTTAAGTTAGAAGGACATTTTTAAAGTTCTATTGTTCAAATTCCTCATTATTAAGAAGAAATTGAGACTCAGTAAGATTAAGTAAGTCATGCAACAAGTTGGTATAGGTAAAGAACACATATTCTGATTTACAGTTGGTTGCTTTTTTAAAGGAAAGAGATAGTCTGTGGATTATAAGATAGACATGCCATGGTTTGGTAAATGGTGGCAGATATGATGAGAAAAGATATTTCATTATGTAAGTGGCTGGGAAAATGAAGAAGAGGATTGAAAATCCCTTTAGACTCTTGTGTAGCTTTAGGAAAACCATTATCTTTCTTTAATTTTCTTCATCTATACAATGGGATTTCATACTTTTTGGGTAGTTGTAAGGATTAAATGAGATATCCTATGTGGGAGCTTTTTGTAAATGTTTAAATACTAAACAACCTAAGAGATTATTACATCATGTGACTACAGTATGCTGTTGTAAATTCAGCAGGCAGGCTGCAAAGTCTCGCTGAGACTCTAGTTAATGTTCAGAGTGAAGACTCTATGAGCACAGTCCTAATAAGTTATGTTGGGGAGTAACAAGTGCTGTGTGTTTAAATGGTATTAATAGAAATGATAAAGGTTTTTTTATTTCTTAGCAAAAGAAAAGGAGCTGTAGAATAGTAGTCTTTATCATTGCTGTCAAAATATAATTAGTTCTTTTTGACCTATTAATAGTTTATTAAATACACTTTTTATTAGCTCATAGGCAAAAGAATAGGAAATAGAAAATGAAATGGAAATTAGATTGACATCCTTTAAAACCATAA
>NW_007738064.1:0-2672 GCF_000696425.1 Galeopterus variegatus
GGATTTCCTTCCTCATTATGAGCTGCATCAGCCTAGGGGATGGGCTAATGTGGTTAAAATTAAACAACTTTTACTACCCATTTCAATGTGGCTGTTCTTCATTTTGAGCAAGCCTGAAGTCCTGTGACTTCATAACTTGTTTTGGGGGTCCTCATAAAGGCTTTTGGATTATATAAATTTGTTAAGTGAATGTTTTGTGGATGATCAAAGTCTAGGGCTTCCTATCCTGCTATCTTGCTGATGTTGCTCTCTTTTGTATTATCTTTTGGTCTTTATGTGATAAAGGGATAGACAGATATTATTATTATCCCCATTTTATAGATGAGAAAACTTAGACTTCTGGAAGCTAATGATTTGTTTGGGGTAATTCAGCAAAGAAGTGGTTGTTTTGCTCACTAATCTATTCCAAGAACCTGCATTGCCAGATTCTAAATAAATATATATGATGTATGCATATACATGTATGTGTGTGTATACAAATAAAATCAAGCCCAGAATATTTGAGTTTAGAATCTCTGCTCTTTCCTTCTAAGTCCTTAGAAAAATCATAGTTTCTGCATAAACAAGAATATTTATGCCCTAATCTTCCCATACCTAAACCATTTGTTGAGTTTTTATTCACAATCCAGTCTTAATTTTTCCACTTAATGTTAACAGTGGATAATATATACAGGGTTTCTGCCCTTACCAACTTTACTATCTAGTAGAATGTAATTTAAAACTGCATTACATTGAAAACTTCTAACCTGCGCTATCTGCTTTTGTAAACGGGCTTGCTCTAACTTAGCAACAGTGAAGCCATCTTAGAAGCTGTTATAGCAAGACACACCTTGCCCCCCTCCCCCGGGTCAGCTAGACACACAGGATGTTCTGCTAGTTTGCAAGAGCTGAGAAATGTAGGTTGTGGTAGAACATAAAACTTTCCACATAAGCATGTTCTCTAAGGAACCTCTGGGTAGGGGTCTTATCACACCTGGGTAAGTAGGGCAAGAAGTGTGGTTGCTTGAGGAGGGGTCTCTGAGAATTGGCCTACTTCTCCCCTATACAGGAAGAGCTCAGAGCTGACAGCCTGTGGTTTTCTTGCTAACACAGGCACAGGCTTGTAACCACAGAGCTATGAGGTACAGAAGTACTTAGCTGATTTTATGTCTCTACATAGCTAAGTCAAATCAGCAGATGGCCAAGTGTTTACCAGTAAAGAAGTCAGAAGGGAAATCACCTAGAGACGGATGGGTGCCAACCAATGAGCTTTAGGGTCACTTAAGTTAGCCAATAAACACTGCTTATTACTTTATCTCCTGGCTGCCAGAAAAGTTGCCCCAGAAAAATGTATAAAAAGACAACAAAAAAGCCTAACGGGGTCTCACCCCAGCTTGGCAGTGGGAACCCAACGAGTTGGAAATAATAAACCTCTTGCTGTTTGCATTGCTCGTGGTCTTGTGGTCTCTTCGAGGCGAGTCTTCCCGTTCTATGTGAGATTGGGATTCATCCCAAATCTTACAACATATTTCTAAAATGAATTTTAAAAATTGATTTCCCTAGCCACTAGCTAGGCTTGCCCTAGCTAGTGGCTCTCCACCAGGCAACTTTGCTCTCATGAGGATTTGGGCAATGTTTAGACACATTATTGGTTGTTGCAACTGGGATGCTATTGGCATCTAGTGGGTAGAGGCCAAGGATATGGCTAAACATTTTACAATGCACAGAACAGTCCCTGAAATAAAGAATATTCAGCTCAAAATGTTATTCATACAAAAATAGAGAAATACTGCCCTAGACAAACTAGAAATGATGCAGAGGATGCTCATCTTCCCCATCTATCTTTCAGCCTCACCTTCCTCTCCCAACCAGAACTCTATTTATATAGGCAGACATACATACAGTTCCAAGACCTTCATGTTCATCTTTCACCTGGGACGGCTTTATCTCACCACAGCTCATTCTGTGTATCTTTCTGACTCCTTCAAGAAAAATACTTTCTCTTTTGATATTATTCTCAAAGAGCCTTGCAAGATGATTGACTAACCAACCCCATACACTTAGTACCAATAACTTCATTTTAAGTTTAAAATGAGTTGCTCATTGAATAAATAGGACTAGAAAATCTTAGCTAATATGTTTTCTATCATTCCTCCCCAACCCCAGAGTATAATATTTTATTTTCATTTGGCCAAATGTAGCTGATCCCTCAGCCTTGTCGTCTAAATAAATACATCTCACGAGACTCTCCAGGATAGCAGGTGGGTGGGTGGGTGTTACTCAGAAGATAAGGAAAGGAGTTTGATCTCCCCCAAATTGCCAAGAATTTTCTCCTTATAATTAGGAAAATGCATTCTGAAACTCTGCATAATTTAAATATACTTCATGTGCTAATGAAAAGGACTGAGAATAGAAATAAATCTTTCTTTTAGTAATCAATGCTATCAAAATGCCATGGCAGAAATCCTTCCCTAATAGGAACAAGGGCAGTTCTCTATGGTTTTATCTGAGCATATCAGGCTGTGCACCAGAATGCTTATTTTACTTATTTATTGGTTTGAATGTTTTTCTTCAACTACTTCTATAAAAGACTTTATCCAGATTCAAAGTTAAATTCTATTTACTATATAACATGGAAATTTAAATGAAACCAAAGATATATGTAAAAATAATAGCTGTTACTGTGCAACTGA
>NW_007738064.1:3901-11904 GCF_000696425.1 Galeopterus variegatus
GGAAAAAGCAAGGCAAAATAGGATGAAACTATTTGAATGAGTTAACCAATGAGTGAACAGCCAAATACAGTAACAAAGGAGTGAGCACATGGCCATTTAGGTCCTTCCAAGCAATCTAAAATGTAGTGCCTACAATGAGATGCTGGCTTTGGTTCTGAGATTACAAGGATTTACAATACTTTCCCATATGGTTCCCACCCTGTGACTGCAGATTTAAATCACCTGGAGAGATTTTTAAACACTGATACCCACCCAGCCAGTCTCCTCCCCAGAGCAATTAAATCAGAACCTGTGGGCAGGGGGCCCACCCAGCATCAGTAGCTTTTAAACTCCTCAGGTGATTCCAATTACAGTCAAGGGCGAGAACCGTGGGCTTCTAGTGTAGTGAAGAAAAATAATGAAACCCAGTTCATTGAAAAAATGTCTGTAGGGCATCTAGAATAAATGGAAATTAGCATTTATTCAGCATTTAGTGCATGCTGACTAAGGTGCCATGTGTTTTACATTTATTGTCTCATCTCGTTCTCATGACATCTCTGTGAGGTAAGTATTGTTATACACAGTTTAAAGAAGAGGAAATTAAGACATAGATGACAGAAATGCAGCCCCTTTTATAAGGAAGTTTTAAAGTACTACAATGAAAAGCAGAACGTAAAAGGTAGATATAGTGGGAAAAGGGAAAGCAAATTTAAATGGAACTCTGGAGACCTAGGTTCATGTCTAAATACTGTCAGTAACTATACCACTTGGGAAAGTCACTTAACATGGCAGGATCACTAGAATGAGAGAAATAAGGGTAAAATCTAAAATACTTTAATTTTAGCAAAGGTACACTGGACACAAAAGTAGTAATGTATGGTAGTTACAATCCAATAGACATGATAGATGCCACAGATGGGGGCTGGCCAACAGCCTAACCTTTAAGAGGTGTCAGAGCGTGGCTGAGTTTGTCACGGTTTACAGTCAGCCCTTGACTTTGCAGATTTAAAAATCTATTGGACATGGGTTTGGCTCTAAGGGATTGACACATAATAACCCAACTTTCAAGAGTCTGATTTATAAACGATACTGCCAAAGTATTGCTGTATAAAGAGAGAAATGTTAATGTTAACTTTGCTCAGCCCAACGTCCCTTGGAATATGAATTAGGTCCAGGGAGAGAGGTGATTTTAGGAATTATCTTCCTGGTCGCAGTGGTATCATTTAGTTCCTTTGCTTTTCTGGGGATGTTTACTTTTCCCAGATCAGAGCAGATAAATACTACAATTTTTTCTCCTTGAGGCTTCTTTTACTATGTTCCATTAATACCACATGCTTCTCTTAATATTGTCTTTCTATAATACAATTGCCATTTCAACTTCTCAGTCAGGTTCAGCTTTTACACTGTAAAGGATTTAGTTTATACTTGATTATGTTACACCTTCAATTATACAATTGCAGCATATGAGGTTGCAGTCTCAGCTATGTTCATAGACTCATGTGTTCATTCCACAGCAAGTTTTTATAGGAAACAAAAATAAAACTGAAAAGATAAGGAGACTATCCTTGTCCAAGCTCCACCACCAATAACCCTACTCACTGCCTTGGGTAAATCATTTAATCTTTCTGAGAAGAGGGGACTCTTCCTGGGAAAGGAAGAGAAAATATTTCTACATATCTTTTTTGAATGTGAAAAGTTAAAGTAACACAATAATTTATCCATCATACAGTGGACAGTGAGTAATTTATTAATATGGTTTTCCTAATTCTTCCACTTGACCATCTTGCTAGGGTTTGATATTCTCAAACTATCTCCACCCCTGGTTTACTTCAACAAATCAATAATCTCACTGGCCACACTTGAATCCCCCTTCATTGCACTTCCAGGGATTAATTTTATCTTGACATTCTGGGGGCATTTTGCTGTTTGCCTTAGGTTCTGATGACAGTTCCATGCAGAGCTTTATAATTTACCATTATTTCTAATGGTCTCTTATGAATTGGTTGATGTCTCTAGGGAAGAGACAGAATATCCTGCTATTCCCACTTGACAGATGACAGTGAGGGACACAGCAAGCAGGTGAGGTACTCAAACCCACTGGGTCCACTCTGACTGCTGGACTCTATCCTATTTACCAGTCATTTTGAGGACTGAGGTTCTACTTCTTCCTTCTAAAAAGGAAGGTAATAACTTGTTTCTCCATGACATTTAGCCTTGGTCAGATCTTTTAGAGAGTATATAAAGAATAAGGTAGAAAAATGGAGAAAGACTTAAAAAAAATAACATGTAGAATATCTTCTGGAGTTCCGGTCAAGATGGCAGAGTAGTCACTTCCTGGTGTTGCTCTCTCCCACAGAATGACCAATTTGCAACTATTAAGGAGCGATGACAGAAGACCCAAGATCTGTGCTGGAACAGGCAGGAACTGTGTGCTGAGGGACAGGTTGCTCCCCACTGTGTAGAGCTTCTGGGCCCACACACCCTGAGCCTGCCAGGCTGGAGAAAGCAGGCGGGGCAGGATTTCTGACCCAGGCTGGTCCCCACCCCAAGAAGAGACTTAAAAGCCTTGGGGCCCCCACACCCTGAGCCAGCCATGCAGGAGAAGGGAGGTGGGATGGGGACTTCTGGCCCTATATATTGAACAGCCTAAAGTCTCTATTAAAAAAAACCTCTTAGAGTTAATAAATGATTTCAGCAAAGTTGGAGGATACAAAATCAGCACACAAAAATCAGTAGCATTTCTATACTCCAACAGTGAACACGCAGGAAAAGAAATCAAGAAAACTAGCCCATTTACAATAGCCACCAAAAAAATAAAATACTTAGGAATAAAACTGACTGAGGATGCGATATCCTCTATGAACAGAACTACAAATCACTGTTAAGAGAAATTAAAGAGGACACAAGAAGATGGAAAAATGTCCCTTGCTCTTGGATTGGAAGAATTAACATCGTGAAAATGTCCATATTACCCAGCGTGATCTACAGATTCAATGAAATCCCCATCAAAATTCCAATGAGTTTTTTCTCTGAGATGGAAAAAGCTATCCAGATATTTATATGGAACAACAAAAGACCATGCATACCCAAAGCAATCTTGAGCAAAAAAAAATAAAGCTGGAGGCATAACACTACCTGATGTTAAACTGTATTACAAAGCTATAATAACCAAAACAGCATGGTACTGGCATAGAAGTAGACACACAGATCAATGGAATAGAATAGAGAACCCAGAAATCAATCCATACACCTACAGCCACCTGATCTTTGACAAAGGCAGCAAATCAACATACTGGGGAAGAGACTGCCTTTTCAGCAAGTGGTGCTGGGATAGCTGGATACTCATATGTAGGAGAGTGAAACTAGACCCATACATTCCACCATATAACAAAATCAACTCAAAATGGATTAAAAAATTAAATATACATCCTGAAACAGTAACACACCTTAAAGAAAACATAGGGGAAGCACTCTAGGAAACAGGAGTAGGTACAGACTTCATGAATAGGACCCAAAAAGCACAAGCAACTATAGGGGAAAAAAATGGGATTATAGCAATAAAAAGCTTCTGCACAGAAAAAGAAACAATCAACAGAGTAAAAAGACAACCAACAGAGTGGGAGAAAATATTTGCAAAATATACATCTGACAAAGGATTAATATCCAGAATATATAGGGAACTCAAACAACTTTACAGCAAAAAAACAAATAACCCAATTAAAAAATGGGCAAAGGACCCGAATAGACATTTCTCAAAGGAAGATATACAAATGGCCAACAGACACATGAAAAAATGCTCAACCTCACTCAGCATCTGGGAAATACAAATCAAGACCACTTTGAGATACCATCTCACTCCAATTAGGATGGCTAACATCCAAAAGACTGAGAATGATAAGTGCTGGAGAGGTTGCGGAGAAAAAAGAACTCTCATACACTGTTGTTGGGGCTGCAAAATGGTGCAGACTTTATGGAAAACGGTATGGAGGTTCCTCAAATAATTAAAGATAGATCTACCATAGGACCCAGCTATTCTGCTGCTGGGAATATACCCAGAGGAATGGAAATCATCATGCTGAAGGGATACCTGTACTCCAATGTTTATTGCAGCTCTATTTACAATAGCCAAGAGCTGGAACCAGCCCCAATGTCCATCATTTGATGACTGGATAAGGAAACTGTAGTATATCTACACAATGGAATACTACTCTGCTACAAAAAAGAATGAAATACTACCATTCGCAACAACATGGATGGACTTAGAGAAAATTATATTAAGTGAAACAAGTCTGGCACAGAAGGAGAAATACCACATGTTCTCCCTTATTTGTGGGAGCTAAAAATAAATAAATAAACACAAAAACAAACAAAGGGTGGGAGGAAGAAGACAGAATAACCACAAAAATTCCTTGAACTATTTAAGTCAAGCGCACAGATATGATGTGGGGGCGGAGGGGAGGTGGCGGAGAGGAACAGGTAAAGGGGCATGAAAATCAACTACAAGGTATGTTGAGAAGTAAAATTTAAAAAGTAAAAATAAATTAAAAATAAATTTTAAAAAGAATATCTACTGAAATTAATTACAAACTCTATGAGTCAGTCCCGTAAAAGTGTAAGTGGCTAGAGATATTTTAATCTAGAAAGAAAAAAAGACCAAGCAGTGACCTCACTAACTTTCTTTTCTCTAGATGGAGGGTTGGAACAACGGACGTTGACCAGCTGTTCTTAGAACTAGATATTAGAGAATATGCAACCACAGGGATTTAGGTTTAGAAGGAAGTAAAAACAGTAGCAACAAAGCCTCCCACCAAAAAAACAAAACTCAACTTCTTCTTGCCTAGCTACACATAATATAGTATCACTAATCTCAGATTTAAAATTAGCTATTTAAAAATCTATACACTAAGCATTAGATATAGATATTATGTATTTACCAAACATGGAACCATGGAAACAGTTCTTTAAATCCAGCTTCTGAATATTACAAAGTCAATTTTTTTTTTTTTTTGTTCGTGACCAGTAAGGGGATCACAACCCTTGGCTTGGTGTCGCCCGCACTGCACTCAGCCAGTGAGCTCACCGGCCATCCCTATATAGGGGGACCCGCGGCCTCGGCGTTTCCAGCGCTGCTGTGCTCCCAGCGCTGCACTCTCCCGAGTGAGCCACGGGGCCGGCCCACAAAGTAAATTTTTGGTCACTTGAAACTGCTTTAGATATACAGTTTTATAGGGGGACCCGCGGCCTCGGCGTTTCCAGCGCTGCTGTGCTCCCAGCGCTGCACTCTCCGGAGTGAGCCACAGGGCCGGCCCACAAAGTAAATTTTTGGTCACTTGAAACTGCTTTAGATATACAGTTTAAAAAAAAAAAATCCAAAATGACCCTGCTTATTCCTGTGCAAGGAGCAGATGTATGGAAAGTTTCAAACTTTAAATTTGTTCTGTATTGGAGTTATTTATGCACACAAATGATTTTAAATAGTTTTTATGACATAAAGCTGAGGGTCGGCTTTTTTTTTTTTTTCTTCTTCACCTGCCCAAATATCTGAAACGGCTGAACAGATGTTTCTCTCTCAGCATTCAACAATGAAAAAAACTCACCTTCGGGGTGAAATCAAGTGAAATTAAATTTAAGGTGAAAATTTAAAAACCCAAAGGATTATTTTTCAGCAAGTTCCAAGCAAGTGAAATAAGGTAGGGAGGCAATGACTGAAATCTCAGGTGTAGGATCTCTTTTGGCAAGGAACCTGATGATCAGGCCAGGTCAAATGACTATATTTATTCAGTATGTACAGTGTGCGTGTGTGTGTGCGTGTGCGTGTGTGTTAAGGAGACATGGTCTCTTCCAATGTTTAATTTCTATGTCAGTGAGTACACTTACAGGTTGCTGATTGATGAACTATTTACTTGAACAATTTCCCACTGGCCTGATTAGCTGATAGTTATTCCCATTTCTCTGTCTTGACCAAAGTGAGTCCCGGTTAGAATGCACTTTCAGTGATGTCTTATCTTTATTTATGATTAATTTCAATTGACAGAGTCACCCTCAGCTTTAAGCTCTGTCTCCTCAGCTTTCAGTTAATGGTAAACAACCACTTAAAAGTTGTCTGTTTTTTAGACTGACATAATTTATTTAGAATGCAAACAAGCCTTGCAACCATCACCACCCCAAACAATCCGTCTTCATAGTTTGCCCTGTGTACTCTTCATATTCTCTCTTAAAAAGAAAAGAAATTTTCCTTTGGCTATTAAGAATACTGTGGAATGACATGTACTGGCAGTTTAGATTTGCTAATGAAAAAGCTTCCTAGGACAGTAGATATTTGAATTGTAATTCAAAGGAAAGAAATCCTATATCTCAATAGAAAAGAAGTATTCTAGCTTTTAATAAAACCAAGAAAAAGATCCATAGCAAGTGATGAACAGAATCAAGGTGGGGGGGGGGAAGCAAAAATCTAAATAAACTCAGTGGAAACCAAAATAATGAAGAAAAGTAGAACAGGATCAGCAAATAAACGGGATACGGGCCACTGCACCCCTGCGCCCCTGCTGCCCATTTCTCACCAATGGCAGCTACTGCTAAGTGATTGGGACAGTTTTCCTGTTGGCTCCAAACACTTCCTTTCTCCCCAGAGCCAGACACATCCACTCCCAATCTATTGAAGATGGCACATTCAGAGACACATTCAGGGAGACCTATTTGTCATCCTAGATATAATGGAAAGTGGCATGAATATTAATTATCTATCACTCTCTAGTTAGGCAGTGAGATAAATGCCTTGAAGGATAGAAAAGAGGAGGAAATCCTTTGTTCTACCTCCAAAATGCTTGCAATTTAAAAGGTAGGAATTAATAAAGAAATAATGCTCATAATAGGCAGAATATGAAAACTGCTTCATAAGAGCCACAAAGTGACACACATTCAAGGAGCCACAGATATCATCTTGTGGGGGGTGGAACTTCTAGCAGAAGTCAGCATCTATGATAGATTTTGCAGACCAGAGAGAAATTCAAAGACAGAGGTGGTCTTAGAGGGCAAGAGAAGGGCACTATTAGGCCGGAAGGGGAGGGTACTCAAGAGCACTGTCAGCAGCTTCAGGTGACCCAGAGGGATCCGGAGAGAGAGGGTGTGGACACTGCAAAGGAGGATTTGAGCTGCATAGAGCAAAATGTTTATGTGAAGGGAACCAGCAAAAGGAATCTTAGAGCAAGCCATGTTCAAGGCGAATGTGGTCAAAATGATGGATCAGATAGACCTGGAAACAGGAGAATCTGCCTTTTACCCAACAGTGTGCATGCAAATAAGAGGGGTAGAAGTTTGGCGTTTTGACTGACACGGTGAACTAGAGGACTTCACTGGCTGATAGGAAAACTAGAAGTGGAAGAGAGAAGATGAATGTCCTCTCATATTTAAGGTGGAATGTCTCAGTCACCTCTGTCTATGAAAGGAAAAACTGTTGCTTTACTCACAACACTTCTAACACCAGATGTGTGGGTTTTCCACACAAATTAATTCTCCAATTCTCTGCAGATATCAACTTGGTGTCCTGCAATTTAATTCATTTAAACTAACTAACCAGAGTTAGCAAAGACCCCACACAAGGGCTCAGTCCCACAGGACTGCCCCCCACTTCAGACACCAATCACAAAGAGTGGGTCCCCAGGTTACCCAAATTTCCATACAACTTGGCTACAAATCAGGGATTCCTTTGACCCTATCCTCAGATTCAACAATTTACTCTCAGAAAGACACTTTACTTACTATTACCAGTTTACTATAAAAGATGTCATAAAGCATACAGATGAAAAGGCAGAGGTACATAGTGCAAGGTCTAGAAGGGTCCTTAGCACAGATCTCCTATCCCTGTGGAGTTAGGGAGTGCCACCATCCCAGCAGCTTTCTGTGTTCATCAACCTGGATGCTCTCCAGACCCTGGAGTTTAAGGTTTTGTGGAGGTTCCATCACATAGGCATGATTGATCAAACTGTTGGCCATTGATGATTAACTCAATCTCCAGCTCCTCTGCC
>NW_007738064.1:12946-20117 GCF_000696425.1 Galeopterus variegatus
TTTCTGGTGAGGGCTCTCCTGGTTTGCAGATGGCTGCTTTGTCACTATATACTCACATGGTGAAGAGAGAAAGTGCTGGTGTCTCTTCCTCTCTTTATAAGGGCACTAAATTCATCGTGGGTACCTCACCCTCATCACCTCATCTAAACCTAATTTCTTCCCCAAGGCTTTACCTCCTAATGCCATCACATTGGGGATCAGGGCTTCAACATATGAATTTTGGTGAACACAAGCATTCAGTCCACAACATGGAAGAAGAGTTCCATGTGGAGATGTCTTCCCCTTATAGGAAGGGGAAAACCGAGACAGACAAAAGCAGCCTGTATATTTAGGGATAGGCCACCAGGCAGGCAAGGCTCACCCTCAAAATATGTTAATCTCTAAGATACCCAAGGAAAATACACACTGCCCTCAATACTACTGGCTTACTATTATTACACAACAGAAGTACTTGATATGGGAGGGAAAGATACATGGCCTGAAGAGGCTTTGCAGAGTTCTGCAATGCTGCTGAGAGTGCAATCCTCCTCCTCTCACCCCCAGCCCTAACACCTTATTAGGTATTGCTGCCAGTCTGGAACCCAGCTGCTACCTTTTTCAGGTGGTGTGACCCTATTGTCTCCTTTCCTTCGTGAATTGTCAAACTCTCAACCCTGGGGAGCAAAATCCTCCAGGACAGCGATTTTACCAGTATCTGCACAAAGATTACTGCCTGGAACACACAGAATCTTCATTGTGTTTTCTGGCAGGAATTTAGCAGTAAGAATCACCTTCACTATAAAGCCATCTCCTTGATTATTCAATCATTTATTTATTAAATGCTTACAATGAGCCAGATTTTTTTCTGGGCACTGAATACACAAAGGCTAATAAGAAATGATCCTTAAAACTCATAGACTAGTGGGCCAGTTATACAAAGGTAAATGAATTGCTATTTATGTTATGGTTACCTTTACATAAAAATCCAAGCAGAAACTGCTATTTAGCTCACTCATCCATCCCTCTATGCACTCAGTAATAATTCAGCCAATGTGTATTGGGTGCCACATGACAAGAAACTTACACAGACAAAGAAAACATTATGCTTTTACTGGAGAGATTCACAAATGCAATGTACAATACAATAGGTATGAATAAATGTAACAGTACCCTCTTACCTGTAGTTTTCAGTTACCTTTGGTCAACTCTGGTCTGAAAATATTAAATAGAAAATTCCAGAAGTACACAATTCATAAGTTTTAGTACCTCACTTACCTGTTAGTCACTTAGCTGTCTCAGTTATCAGATCAACCATCATGGTATCACAGTGTTTGTGTTCAAGTAACTCTTATTTTACTTAATAATGGCCCCAAAGCACAAAAGTAATGATGCCGTCAATTGGCATATGCCAAAAAGAAGCTGTAAAGTGCTTCCTTTAAGTGAAAAAGTCAAAGTTCTCAACTTAATAGGGGGAGAAAAAAAAACCATATGCTGATGTTGCTAACATCAACAATGAGAATGAATCTTTTATCCGTGAAATTGTGAAGAAGAAAAAATAAATTTGCACATAGTTTATATAGGGTTTGGTACCATTTGTGGTACCCTTGAAGTTCTTGGAACATATCCTCCAAGGATTAGGGGGTCTACCACATGAGGGTACTTCNTAGGCATGATTGATCAAACTGTTGGCCATTGATGATTAACTCAATCTCCAGCTCCTCTGCCCTCCCAGAGGTCAGGGTAATGCTGAAAGTGCCAACTCTTTAATCCCATGGTTGATCCCTCTGGCAGCCAGCCCCCATGCTAAAGGCTATCTAGGTATAAAATGGTTGAAAGGGACTTCTTTAAAAAGATGCTCCCTTATCCTGTCGCTCAGGAAATTCCAAGAGTTTTAAGATGTCTGCATTACAAACCACAGTCAAAGACCAAATATTTATTTCTTACTATGTTATAGGCTGCTATAACAAAATATCATAGACTGGGTGACTTAAACAACATACATTTATTTCTTACATTTCTGGAGACTTGGAAGTCCAAAATCAGGGTGCCAAAATGATCTGTTTCTGGTGAGGGCTCTCCTGGTTTGCAGATGGCTGCTTTGTCACTATATACTCACATGGTGAAGAGAGAAAGTGCTGGTGTCTCTTCCTCTCTTTATAAGGGCACTAAATTCATCGTGGGTACCTCACCCTCATCACCTCATCTAAACCTAATTTCTTCCCCAAGGCTTTACCTCCTAATGCCATCNGAGAATGAATCTTTTATCCGTGAAATTGTGAAGAAGAAAAAATAAATTTGCACATAGTTTATATAGGGTTTGGTACCATTTGTGGTTTCAGGCAGCCCTTGAAGTTCTTGGAACATATCCTCCAAGGATTAGGGGGTCTACCACATGAGGGTACTTCCAAAAGTTCATAGAAAAATTTGTATTATCTTTCCATTTTATTTTTCCATGAACTTTTTGTAGTACTCTCATATTTATAAAGATCAGTGGGCATCAAGATTAAGACCAGGCTACAATAGGTAGGAGTCAAAGAGAGACATGGCATGGAAGAAACATAGATTTACAAATAAGGCACATCATTTTCAAGAAAAGTACTTAGGCTTTTATTTTTCAATTATAGAATTCTTAAGCACAACCTGAAGAAGAAAAAATGTTAGTGGAGCTACTTCTGGTTGAAGTGTATGAAAGTTTGAAAAAGTGAGATGCCCAGAGTCCCCCACTCAACTTCCCCCTTGGTCTCTGTGTGTCTCTGAGATCCCTGTGCTCAATCTGGAGGCTCCCAGTGTGACAATCACTACTCTCCTAGAACAAATAGTAGGAGAGATGCTTCCTGGGTTCCTTTCCAAGTCCTGTGGCTGACTTGGTAGGTAACAGCCCAAGCATTGCTCCACCAACCTGTGCTTTAGTGTCCTCCACGGGAAAAGGAGGATGCAGACAGGCCCGTGTTACCTTAACTCCCAGCAACCCTGGGAGGATAAATCAGGCACCACCTGCTAAGTTCATTGAGCTTCTGAAAAAAAAAGAAAAGCGTGAAGAATGAGGGGCTATCTACAGCCTTATTAACAGTGAGGCTTTGAAAATCCTACAGTAGAGGCATATCCTGAGTGAAGCACACTGCACCAGTTACCCTAGGCAACAGCTCTCCTCTGGAATAGAGGTTTACATTCTGAAATGCTGTTTAAACATTTTGGTGCAAGGCAGAGCATTTTCAGATAAGAAGGATGATTTAGAAGTCAAGATTATAGTGATTTATTTGTGGGTAGAAAGAATGAGATGGGAAAGTGCCTTTTAAAAGATCAACTCTTCCCCTGGGGATGCACACTCAGTCCCTTCCCAAGCTGAGGAGGCAATTTAATTGTTCATAACTTTATTGACTTGACACGGCAAACCAGCTCTGCCAAAGACAACCCTTCCGTGGGTCTGAGGAGTTTAGCATCACAGGAGTGAACTCTGCTGTGGGACTTCTCTCTTCCCAGACCTTTCTCCTTCTGCTTTGGTGACATGCTGCCCAATGTAAGGAGGCTCCACCACCTCTCTTTGCTTCACACATTTTACATCCAGCAACATTGTTCTTACTCCTGCTTGGGATTTACAGTATTATTTTGGCAGGGCAACATTTAAAATCACCAAAAGTAGAAATAAATAACTAAAATTATACAAATGTCTCTGGACACAATTTATTATTTCACACCAAGATGTATTTTCCTGGAAACTTTAATTTTTTGGATTATAATTCACAAAAAGTAGTCTTCAGAAAAATTTGGAAGTCTACAGAATTACCAAAAAGACATCTCTTAAAACCAAGGTGAATGAGTATATACTGACAGTTCTTAACCCTCTATCTCTATTCTCCATTTTTCTAGCTCAGGGGTCTTTAAGGGCCTAAACTGGCCCTCCACTTGTTTTGTAAATAAAACTTTATTACAACACGGCTATTTTCATTTGTCTATGGCTGCTTTCACATTATAATGGCAGAGTTGAGTAGTTGCAACAGAGACAGCCTGTCCTCAAAGCCTAAAATATTTACTATCCGGCAGTTTGCCAAGCTCTTTGTTTAAATGCCTCTGGATGTCTCAATCTAGATGCCTGGTAGCCTCTTTAAACTCAACAAGCCCAAAATTTTAGTCACTACCTTTTTCTCAAATTCATGCCCTCTCCAGAGTTCACTTTATTGAATGTCATTACTGTCAATCTAGTCTCCCGCATCAAAACATTGGTCTATTTCACTTCCTCCCTTTTCCTCACCCTCAATACAATCAACCGCTAAGTCCTGACCAAGCCATTCCCCACCCTGAAGCTAGAAAAATCTTTGCAAAACGTATATACGATTATGTCACTCCCCTGCTTAACAGATTTTAATGGATTTCCATTTTTATTGGCCATAAAAACACTTCAATCTCCTCAACCTTTCTTACTGAAAGCCAGGGATCATTTGACTCTTGCGTGTACCTTCAAGTCTCCTTTCTACCAGCCCCCCTGGTTGCTGCCAGTTCCTTGAAAGCTTCACACGGGCTCTCTCTCACCTCCGAGACTTTTAGTACACCATTTCCTTTCTTACACCAATCTACCCCCCGCAGAGCACTTTCTGTATCATCCTTCAGAGTCCAGCAAAAAAAGGCGCCCCTTCAGGAACACCTTCTCTCACCTCTGGACTATATTTCCCCTGCTACAGCGCTCCTCAAACCTTATTGTTAACACTTAATTGTTAGTCTTCTCAACTAGACTGAAAGTCCCTTGAAGGCAGGAATCTTGCCTGTCTGGTTTATTTATCATCAGAGTGCTTGGAAAATAGAGAGTGTGAGTACTTACTTGTTAAATAAATGAATGGATCCATCTTACTCCAAGAAACAGAAGCTTGAGAGAGAGAAGGAAACACGAAGAAACAGTCACAGAGGAAACTCCGAGAGCCCTGAATTCCCGTCCACCACTTTTCCTACAGAGAGTAGACTGTACAAAGTGAGGCTGCCGTGAGCATGAGTGAGCTCTGGCAAGGAAGGAAACTGTAAGATGTTATCATGGAGGTGAAAGAGAGAGAAAGAGAAAGACTAAGGAGATAACAACGGAAAGGTCATGGTGTTGCACTGGCCAGGTCCTTGAGCAATACTACCAGTGATAGATGCACTATCATTACATTGTCTCTAACAGATTTAAGACTAGATCCCCTTCTACAAGTCCAAAGAGGCCTTTACAATATAAGCTTTCTTCTAGTTAGTCTTTTGCTCAGCTAAGTCAAGATAAAAGCAAAACTATATCTCCAATCAAACTTACAGGACAGAAGGGGTATCTACCAGTTGCACTTACAGGCTCCGCGATGCTTCTTATAGGACTGTCTGGCCAGAGGCATGCACGGGAATTAAGCAGTTTCCCAACGTATATGGACAGGATTACTTTGGATCTTTTCAAGTAAGTGCTCTAAGTGCACTTTTGTTTACTTTTACAGCTATTCTTTTGGTTTGAGATAGGCTAAATGAATAGAAAAACTAGGAAAGAACGAAACTGAACAAGAAAGCCATGGTTCATATGATGCACATTATCATTTAAAATAGTGTAAAATTATGTGTAAGCATGTTATTTAAAGCATGTTATGGAGATTACTTCCAGAACTAAAAAGACCAGTAGTTTCATGTAACTGCCTTGTTTCAGAAAGAAGCTGCAGAAGCCAGTGGTAGAAGGAGAACAAAATTCTCACTCCAGGCTCTCAGTTCCTGGTAAGATATAAACATAATTAAGACAGAAACATTTATATTAGAGTAAGTTTATACCTCTTCGGAGTAAGATTACAGGCAGGATTGAGACAGAACCAAGGATGATAAAATGATGACCTCAGTCTACAAAACACTGGTCTTCACACACATGGAGAGGTCCTGGAATCCAGAGTTGCCAAGGGCCTGTGGACCCAAGTGAAGCTGTGCTGAGACCCCATAAGAGAGCTACCAAGGAACAGGAGGAATCTAGGATAGCAAAGACTTATACTCACGTCTGAACAGCATGGAAGATCCTCTGGAACAGTATCATCCTAGTGGAAATGATATTTGAGTTCTTTTATATCACAGATTTTTTTTTTAAGTCACTTATACTTGGAATTACTTGCCTTGTTGGAGGATAGCTTCTCTGAGATTATGGGAATGGAGCTGTGAGTCATGATATCTTAGATGAAGCAAGAGTATCTTCAGGAGGCTCTTATGAATCTATGGACCTTTCTTCCTGCCCTGGATGTTGGTGCCATCAAATCTTCACTGGTGAGTACTTGTCTAAGCCAATTGGCAAAGTTACGGCTTTCTGCCCTGGCTGCTATACGTGACCTACCTCCTAAACAAAGTGGAGCCCACTCAACTTTTTCGCCAGCTCTGCGTCTTACATAAACTTCTCTGGGACTCCCAGGCCCTTCATGACTTTGCAATGTTGTTCTCCTACATCATTATCATGGCCCAGTCCAACATGGCAAACATCTTTGATTCCCTGATGGCTCCGGAAAATGTTATTAGTGACCTGACTAAGCCTCAAATCCTATGGGACTCGGGAAAAATTGGGGTAAAACTTGGAGGCTCTTAGAAATCATGATCTCTCAGGGCGTCTCTCTCCAGACTCAGAACTTAGTCAATGGGCGTGAAGGATTTTTGCACTTGAACACAGCACAAATGAAAGGACATCCAAAGGAAATGATAGAAATGAGTATAAGGGAGAGGCTTCACCCACCAAAGTGGAAGCATTTTCTTTATGTATTCAAGATCAATATAATCAGACTGAGAGTCATAACCTATCAGCAGATCATGAAACCAATTTGCTGATTCACAGCCAGCATTTTGTTTTTGTTCGTTTTGTATATTTGAGGATTTTTATGTAAATAAATGCTTAGATTTAAGTTAACTTTTTGTTTTTACTGTTTAATGGAAACCTAAAGATGAGTATTGTTTTATAAATTTTTCAGTTATATATTGTGTGTATGCATCTGTCTGTCTGCCTGCCTGCCAGGTAGGTTAAAACATAAAATACAATTATTGCTTTGAGTCATGATGTTTGTGAAGCAGTGAATCTATGTGGTTATGTTACTGCGTCAATGAGATTTATTTACTCAATGAGATCAGGCTACAGAAAGACTTGGGTTGATACACTCAGGATCTCCTGTACCCAGTTTCTGGTCAATTTGGATGAAGCTTGTTGGGGCCGCTGCCACCGGCGGCCGACCTG
>NW_007738064.1:20738-21683 GCF_000696425.1 Galeopterus variegatus
AATCTTATCAGCTTAAAGGTCAAGAGAGCATGCATCCTGTCTCAATGCCTAGCTATTGCAAACTGGAGAGCAGAAGCATGTATTTGGCCAATAAGGGCTTAGGCAAGGTTCCCGCAGACACCCCCACCCTACTTCCTCCCAGTGCCGTCTTAGGCTGCCACATTAATACGCCCTTGTGGGCCCATAATAGCGCTGCTTGTAATGTCACTTAAGGTGGCATTAGTTTTTAAGGCCTGACAAAAGCTGATTGTTCCTAAAGCACTACTGCAATGGTCAGAATGATCAAGAAAAAGGTACCAGCTAAGAGAAGATGCTGAATTGTCCCATTATCAAGAAGTAGAAAAAGGCAGAGGGGCAGAGTATGGACAGGGAAGTACCAGCTAATTAGCCATCTTGGGTTTAGCCAACTCTCCAGTGGCTGCGAGAAATTCATGGTGAGAAGCCTGACATAAGTATAGGAGGGATAACATGGAAAGTCTTTCCAGGTCCTCAAGAATCTGGAGCAAGAGGCTTTCTTAGTGCTCAAGTGATCACTGTAGAACTGATGGGAATATAATTTCTGTTTAATCACTTTTATGCTACAGCTTGGATCTAATCAGAAAATAAATAAGTAGCAGGTAGTATAATGCACCCCCAGAATTTTAAAATATATGACCTAGAAGAGTAAAATTACAGAGATTAAGTATGTCATGAATGACGCTAGCCAACTGTAGAAATGGAAGGGTCTGTAGGTGAGAACCAGGAAAACCTGAGCCTGCCTCTGTCCCCACGCTGTGGGCCTCACTCAAGCTATAGGTTGTAGAAAATGGGTGGTTGGTGATTTAAAAGAATTAGAACTTGGTTGTGGCATATGATTTGTTTTTTCCATCATTGGATTTGATGATAGTAGTTTGTTGGAAAAGTTTTACATCTATGTTTGTGAGAAATATTGATATGTATTTACTT
>NW_007738064.1:22508-27181 GCF_000696425.1 Galeopterus variegatus
ACATCGTTGGATTTGATTTGTTAGTAGTTTGTTGGAAAAGTTTTACATCTATGTTTGTGAGAAATATTGATATGTATTTACTTTTCTTGCCACGTCTTTGTCTGGTTTTGGTATTAGGGTAACGCAGGCCTCATACAATTGGGTAGAAAAACATTTCCTCTGCTTTTATCTTCTGGAAAAAATTGTAGAGAACTTTTTTTGTTTTTCTTAAATGTTTGGTATAATTCATCTTTGAATCTACCCAGGCCTGATGTTTGATGTTTTGGAAGATTATGAAATATTGACCCTATTTTTAAAATAGATATTGGCCTATACAGATTGTCTGTTTCTTCTTATGTGAATTTTGGTAAGTTGTGTCTTTCAAACAATTGGTCTATTTCATCATTTCATCTAGATTATCAAATTTGTGGACTTCGAGTTGTTCATAATATTCCTTAATTACAATTTTAAGGTCCACTGGATTAGTAATGCTGGCCCCTATTTTATTTCAGATATTAATAATTTGTGGGGGTTTTTTATCTTAGCCTATATGGAGGTTTACCAACTTTATTGATCTTGTTGAAAAAAACAGTTTTGGTTTCACTGAACTGATTTTCTTTATGGATTTCCTGTTTTCAACATAATTGATTTTTTTCTCTAATTTTTATTTCTTTTCTTTTTTCTTACTTCGGGTTTAATTTGTTTTTGTTCATCTCGTTTCCCAAGGTAAAAGATGAAAAGTTCACTTAAGATTTTTTTCTCTTTTTCTAATATTTGCATTTGATGCTATAAATTTCCCTCTAAGAACCACTGTCTCTGCATCCCACAAATTTTGATAGGTTGTATTTTCATTATTATTCAGTTTCCAGTATTTTAAAAAGATTACTTCTTTGACCTATGTGTTATTTAGAAACATGTTATTTAATCTTAAAGTGTTTTTAGGTTTTCCAGCTATCTTCCTGTTATTTATTACATTGTGGTCTGACAGCATACACAATATAATTTCTATTCTTTTAAATTTGTTGTGGTGTGTTTTACTCTGGATGTGCTCTATTGTGGTGAATACTTTACAAGACCATGAGAAGATTGTGTATCCTGCTGTTGTTTGGTAAAGTATTCTATAAATGTCAATTTGATTCAGCTGATTAATCATGTTCTTCAGTTCAATTATATCATTACTAATTTTATACCTGCTGGAGCTGTCTCTTACTAGATGGATGTTGAAGTCCTAAACTATAATAGTAAATTTATCTATTTCTCCTTATAGTTCAATAAATTTTCGTATCATGTATTTTGATCCTTTTTTTTTTAGGTGCATATACATTGAGTAATGGTATGCATACGAAATCATTGAGAAAATATTTCATCTTGAAACCTGCCATGGTCTCTGGGATTCTTTTTGAGAGAATGATCAAGGCTACAGGTGCCTGAAAATCAAACCTGTGGGCAGTGTCCTGCATCCACTGAAGTAGGGATATATAATGATATGAGTGAGAAATTACCCAGGATTCCAACAGCAATCTGGATTACAAGGTTATTCCAACTTTCAAATCCACAGAGGCCATTCTGCTATTTTTCAGAGTTCAATATTCATATCACAAATAAAGATTCTGCATGGAAACATGAGTTGTATACTACATTTTCACAGAAAATCCAATCCACAAAATTTTACTTATTATTTTTCCCTAAAAAATATTTCTAGAATATATATATATATATATATATACACACACACATATACACATGTATATGTTTATTAATATATTTCCTAAGTTTCATGTCTTTTTTTATATACTACTTACAATGTATGGGTCACTGTTATTAATGCTTTATCAATTCAAACCTATTTAATATTTAAAGCTCTATGAGTTAGAAAATAATGTTATTCTCCTTTTGCAATGTTAACATAGCCAAAAGAAGTTTAAATAACTCATCTCAATACTAGTAGAGTTAGCTTGCTTAGGTAGCTTGCTTGCAATTACATTAGTGTTCAACACTGTGCTATATTTGCATCAGTACCTGATTGTGTTCTTTACATAATCCAAATATAAATATACTCTGTAGCATTCAAAATTTATTTTATGTTTGTGGTAATTTCTCATTTTGTGCAAATATTTATTCTATAGGCCAATATTGCTAGTAAATGGATATCATGAGTCTTCACAAAATAAATGTGTACTGAAGAATTTTCCATCTAAAAAAAAAAAAAACTAGGGTCTCCATAGGAAGTTTTGCATGCTCATAAACATGATTCTGCCCACAAATCAAGACTCTCCCATCTATCCAGAATAATCTGGCTCACACGTGGCCAATGGGAAAACTGAATGCCTAAGAAATGGTTCACAGTTGCAATTACAACTGTTAAGAAAACCAGACATTCAACTTATTCTGGCAATGCAAATTCTACCTGGATGTAACATGGTCTCACTGGCAAGCCAAATAACCACCAGAAGCCTTTTGCATGAGCTTGTTCTCAAAGCAGCAGATTTTGCTGTTGAATTTGATAGTACAGTTTGTCAGGTCTTGGTGGCCTTGAGTGTTTCTCAATAAGGAATTAACCAACCAAAAGTACGAGATGGTGATGTGTGGGGACCAGCCACCTGCTCTTCTCTGTCCACATCCTCACCATTTGCTATTCTCTGGCTTTGCTATTGCTCATTCTCTTTCCTTTTCCATCTTCCCACTCCCTTCTTCACTGGTAGAATTATTTACAAGAAAAATCTTCCAAACGCATACATGGTTTGTACACAATCTAAAGATTTTCAACAGATGTCTATGATTTTTATTATAAAGAACCCATTGGTGTTAGTAGTCTGAAGCAAGTGTGTAGACTCACACCCACACCGCATTGTCACTGCATATTCATTTTCCTAAAAAGATTATATCTATTTTCTAGTCAAAACTAGAATGGCATTTTATTTTAAAGGTAAAACAAAGCCAAGAAGCCAAAGGAAAATGTTTTTGCTATTTACATAATACCTTTGTAAAGCTTTTTTTAAAAAAGTTGTCTCTGGGGAGTATGGCTGGGAGTAGGATGGGGGACTGTTACTATTTGTTATAAGCCCTTCTGTACTATCTGGTATTTTACCATATGCATTTATTACTTTGATAAAATAAAATAAAAACTTCTCATTTTATCTTAATTCAACTAAATGCAATTTATTTAACTAGATTTTTCTCCTCAGTACCAAAGAGGCACATAAAAGTATAACAAGTTGTTCTTTTAAAAGTGTTGATAAAACTAATGTCCAGAGCATGGTAAGCAATGGACAATCTTATCACTAAATTACTGTATAATGGTTTATAAAATTTTGCATTGATTACTCTGAGGTAATGCAAGTGGTCATTCCATATTACATTTTGGTGATTCACATTTCTCACATATCTTTTTTTGAAAATTACTCACATTTCACGAGCCCTTGACTTTTACACACTCATTTCAAGATTTTCTCACGACTCCCTCACAAGTTCAGAACACCAGTAGACCTGTCAGCATTTTGCCTTCCCATCTTATGTGTGCCACCTAGTGGGAAGACCAGCACCAGTAGGCAAAAAGGTCAAAATATGGTTGTGATGTCAACTACTGATACTGACATCCAGATCTCCATTCATTGTCTAAGAATCCAATGTTTGATGAAAATGGGGGCTTCTTGTGTTCTATAATGACATAAAAATGTAAATTTTAGACTGAAAGTATTGAGGAAGAAACTCAGAAGAAAATTCAATGTGCTTTAAGTAATTAGCTGATTGATGAGTGTCAGAAAAACCAATGACTAGTTACTTAGTTTAACAAAAATGCTCTCTTGGAAAAAATCCAAATACTAAAGGTCACAATAATTAAAATTATGCAATCCATCATGAAATTTTACTTCTTAAAAATAGCCACTTGATTGATTATGCTTCAAGGTAAATTGTGGGCAACCTCTTTCTGCTATAGAAGCCTGAGACTGGGAAGGCATAAAAATAATAACAAAACTAAAGTTCTTCTAAATGGTTTTCCAGAAACATTTCTATTGGTTTTTAGTCCGAATCCAGCACCAATCCCTTCTGTAGTGAATTTCCATTCATTCATCCATTCATTCATTCATTCAGCAACTATATTTTCAGTAGCTATCATGTGACAGACATTCTTTCAGGAGCTAAGATAAAGCATGAAATAAGGCAACTAAGAGTTTTTCTCTCTTGAACATTATATGTAAGTGCAGAAAGACAGTAAAAATAAAAGTAGACCACAAATTTATAAAATAATTTTAGATGGTGATAAACACTAACAGGAAAATAAAGCTGGGTGTAATAGGATAAAGAATCATAGTAGGGGTTGAGAAAATTCTTCCTTTGAGATGTGACTTGAGTGTTGAGAAGGAGCCACCCATGTAATGAGATAGGGAACAGAGTTCTAGGCAAAGAAGACTAGATAAATAAATGCCTTAAAGTTAGACTGAATGTTGTGTGATTGAAGACTTGCTGGGAGGCCATCATTGTGGAGGGGCGGGGAGTGATAGAGATAAGAATGAAGATGTCAGCAGGAGACAGGTTATTTAAAGCATTGAAGCCATGCTAAAGAATGATATTTTAGGGCCGGCCCGGTGGCGCACTGCTACAGTGCACCGCTTGGGAGCGCGGAGGCGCTCCCGCTGAGGGTTCGGATCCCATGTGGAGACCGGTTCCCGCTCACTGGCTGAGCGAGGTGTGGG
>NW_007738064.1:27640-30514 GCF_000696425.1 Galeopterus variegatus
AAAAAAAAAAAAAAAAAAGAATGATATTTTATTTTAAAGATTTAAAAAAAAAAAAAAAAAAGAAGCCAAAGGAAGACTTGAGGAGGGGCATGATATGGTCTAATATGTGTTTTTGAAAAATTACTTTGGCCATGATGTGAAGATCAGGCTGAGAGAGCCAAGATCGTAGACAGGGACACACCAGTAAGGAGCTTATTGAAGCAGGTGAGAGATATTTGTGGTTGGGAAGTGGGGTGATAGCAGAAGAGGGCGTGAGAAGAGTGAGATTCTGGATATATTTTTGAGATAGAGTCAATATGTCTTGTTGATAGACTGAATTTGGGAGAGAAGAAAAGGAAAGAAGCCAAGGTTGACATCAACAATCTGAACCATTAAGAGGGACTGCTGGGCGAGGAGCATATTATTTAACGGGGGGAAGGGAGAGGGTATCAAGAGCTCTGTTTGGACATGCAAAGTTGGAAAAACTTATTAGGAACTCTTGAGGTAATTGTTATAACTAAGAACTTCTAAAAACCTGGAATATTTTTCACCAACTGCTGAATGTGTTTCATGACCAAAGACTGAATGTTAGGAACAAGGCTTTAACTTTTTTTGATTACTTCTACACTACCGCTTCACTCAAAAATCCCGGATTGCATGGAATTGTAGAAGCATGCATTCATTCCATCAGTATTTACTGAGCCACGTATTAAGTTGGTGCTCCAGGAACAATAGTGAACAAGGAGCTTACTCTCTAGTGCAGCAGACAGACAGAAGTCAAATGATCCCACAACTGTACAACTGAAATCTGTGATAGAAAGGGAAAATGTCATGGCCTCTGATATCATGCGGAGGGCTAGGAGGGGTGTCCCCAAGCTGGAGATGTTTGAGCTTAGATCCGAAGCATGAGTCACAGTAAAAAGAAAAGCTACAGGAAGAGAAGCAGAATAGCTTTGCAGGGAGAGGAATAAATTACTGTGCATGTCCTTGGGAGGAATTGATAAAGACCAATATGACTGGACCCGAAACAGAAAGGGAAAATGTGGTGAGATATGAGGCAGGAGAAGGTGGCAGGGACCAGAGTACACACAACCATAATAAGGGGTTTGGACTTTAGACTAAGGACAGTGGGAAACAGGAAATGACAAAAGATTAAAACGTTATTTAAAAGATTATTCTGCTATGCTAAGGAGATAGATTAGAGGCAGGGCCAGAATCAGGCCTTTTGAGACACTATTCCCTAAAACAGGATTATGTTCCCCAACTACAACACCCCCCACCACCACCACCAAATGCACAAGAACACCATTCTGTAACACAAAATAAAAGCAATTATATAACATATAAAATTGTATTTAATCTTTATATCGCCCAAATATACGTGGGTGCTAATATTCATATAGCTTTTTTCTGCTTTTCTTTCACTTCCTTTTGTATGTTTATGTGGGTGGGGGAGGAAATGTATCCCTGATTCGTTGGTACCCTAAGCACGTGTTCAGTCTACCTTGTTGGAGAACCTGTTATTAAACAGAGGGAGGCAGTGGCTTGGATGAAGATGGTGGTCGTGAATTAATTAGGAGTAAATAGAGCTTGGTGATGAACTGCTGACAGGAGGATGAGGGAAAGGAAAAAGTCAAGGTGGACTCCTCAGGCTGAGGGCTGGGCAACTGGATAAATAATGTCATTCGATGAGACGGGAAGTGGACAAGGACACTCGGAAGGGCTTTAATGATGGTCTGGCCCAGAGTCAGTACACGGAAAGCACCGAGTACTTCCCTTACCCTCAGCAGACATTGATCATTAACCGCAGCAGGCATTCTTTCCTGCTGAGCCTTAGAGTCAGTACCTCAAATTAGGCCTATTTGCATCCCAGACCAAGTACAAGCCCTTCATTTAGAAGGTAAATAAATTAAGATCCAATCAAAAAATACAGTTATTCCAAAAAGGTATTTTGAATAAATACATCTCAAGTTACTTTTTTGTTTAAAATTTAAACGAAAGCATACAATCAATGGTCTACATATCTGTATTATGCTGTACGATTTTCTTATATCTATGTTTAAGAATTTTACTTGGATTCATTTTAGGAGAATATTGACAAACCATTGGAAAAATAAATATAAATCAACATTAAATGTAAAGGTATGGTATGATTATAAATATCAATCAAAAGATGCAAATGAACAGCTGCATGCTTCCATCCAATGGTCTTATACTTCACAGGGTTATGAAGTAATGATGGAAAGGAAGTAGAGATCATCTAGCTCATCACTCTGCAGATGAGGAGGCTTAATTCCAGAAAGGTGAAACTTTTGACTCAGAGTCAACAGGCCTGTAAGTGACAGAACTCAGGTAGAAACCAATGCCTCCTGATTCCCAGATCATCGCCCTTATCTGTGGACCATGCTGTCTCCACAAACACACAAACACACCTTGGAACCCTAGAAGACAAATATGAAAAACTTCAGAGACATCAACCTACTTGATTGGATGTAATTATTACCAGTCACCTTTGTAATTTCCTAAACAACGGTGCTGTTTTAACAAAAGACCTCTCTCACTCTTCCTATTACGCTACCAGTACTCTCAGCCAACACAGAAATGTCCAGTTACCTCCCCACAGGGTAGTAAGATTTGTCCCTTCATCTTCTGATTAGTTTGTAAGAGAGGTGGAGGAATATAATAGAGTGATGGGTGAGGAAAAGACTCCATTTAAGAAAATTCAATATGGGCCGGCCCGGTGGCGCACTGGATAAGTGCGCCGCTTGGGAAGCGCGGCGGCACTCCTGCCCGAGGGTTCGGATCCCACATGCAGACCGGTTCCTGCTCACTGGCTGAGCGAGGCGCGGGAGCAGCACCGAGGGTTGCAATACCGTTGCCGGTCCCCGGTCCGGT
>NW_007738064.1:31488-47351 GCF_000696425.1 Galeopterus variegatus
AGAAAAAAAAAAAAAAAAAAAAAAAAAAAAAAAAAAAAAAAAAAAAAAAGAAAATTCAATATTCATGTATCCAGACTCCCCAAGGGACAAATCAGGGGAGATTACTCAAAGAATGCAGACTTTCTTATAGGTTTGCTTTTAATAGCATGCTCCATTAGAACTTTCTAAATATTTATAGATCATTAAGTATTTGACATGAAGATTGGGGGTGGAGGAAGAGAGCCTTAAAATTAGAGTGTTAAAATATTCAACTAACTGGAGATGGAAAGGAATTTTTTAAAAATAAAGTCTGCTTAAATAACATTCTAAAGCAATGCAAAATATAATCTTGGGCATCAAAATCTCATATGAATTAAAAGTGCTGTTTCTTAGGAAAGAGAGGGATGGAAAGTTGATCGTCTGATCCTTGCATTATGTCTATGTCTAATTCGATGGGTTTAAATGTAAACATATGCACTGAAGGACATATGTTCACATGTGCAACATGTGTTCCAGGAACTTACTGAAATGGCCATGTTTTTTCACTTTGGGAAGGTTTTTTTGCTCTTGTCTTGACTGCTCCAAAATTAGAATATAATGTTGTTTCACAGTTATATTTGACACAGAGACATGCTGATTTGATGATCTCTTTTATTAAGATTCCTTTTGATGGGTTACTGGTATTCACTCTCAAAAACTCACACTCTGAAACATTCTGTAATATGCTTGGTCTCAAAATCACACTCCTCTGCTTTTGGCTTTGTTGATCTTTCATAGCTTTTGTACAAAAGCAATCCTGTTTGATTTAGGATAGAGTTTAGAAAGTCTTCCAATAAAAAGGTGAGGAGAAAAAAAAAACTAAGTGACTTTTCAATGCATGTTTTATCTGATGGTTTTTAAATGCTTGGAAAAAATAGGATGTATCTACCTTAAGAAATCAGATAGAAAAAATATATCCTTCTCTAGGAAGGAGAGGTCATGAGGGAATACTTGCAACCAGCCCATGCTTCATTGTGAAATAGTTCAAACTCACTTGGAGACAAGAAAGGAGGAAGAGACTCAGAGATCCAAATTAGAGGAAGGTTGGCCAAGCCAGTAGAGAAAGTAAATGTTAGGGGACATTTAATACTCATAGGTCCTAACAAGGCATGGTAACTAAATGCAAAACTTCATCCTGGATTGGATCCCAGAGAGAAGAAAGAGAGAGACAGAAAGACAGGAGAAAGGTGGAAAGGAAGAAAGAAGGTAAAGAGGAATGGAGAGAGAAAGAAAGAGAAGAAAGAGAAAGATGATAGTTATAAAGGATATTTGGGAAAACTGGTGAAATTTGAATATGGACTATATATTTAACCATGGCACAGTGTCAATGTCAAATTCCTTGAATTTGATAATTATGTAGTAGAAAAGAATGTCTTTGCTCTATGGTAATGTATTCAAGAATGAAGGGTCATGAGTTCTATAACTTACCCTAAAATAGCTAGAAAATAATAATAATAATAATAATAATAATAGTAATGATAATAATGATAGAGATGTAAATAAAAGTGACAAAGCAAGTATGTAAACAACTGATGATTCTAGATGGAAAGAGTCCAGAAGTTCATTGTATTATTCTTGCAACTCTTCTGTAAATTTTAATTTGTTCCAAATAAAAAGTTCATTGAAAAATCTATAGAAGAGTGGTTATACAGCCCTTGTATTTTAAATATAAACTGGGGCCACAAGAAAAATCTAAATAAATAAATATATGAATCTCTCTCTCCCCTCAAAGTATTTGAAATGGTTCATATAAAGACATAGAAAAATAATGGTTATATAAGGCATTCAAATATAGGTCACATAGATATTGATTAATAACTCTGACAGAAATAAGACTATATGGGTTCAAATTGTGGCTTTATCATTACCCGTTGCATGATCTTGGGGAAATGATTTAACTGCTCTATGCCTCAGTTTCCTCATCTGTAAAACAGGGATAAGAAACTGTTACTGTTGTGAAGATTCAATGGAAAAAAGCAATACTAACATCCATATGGAACTACAAAAGACCCCAGAAAGCCAAAGCAATCCTGAACCAAAAAAAAAAATGAAGCTGGAGGCATAACGCTATTTGACTTCAACCTGTATTACAAAGCTATTTTAATCAAAACAGCATGGTACTGGCATAAAATCAGACAATTGGATCAATGGAACTGAATAGAAAACCCTGGAATCAACCCACATAATTACAGCCAGCTGATCTTTGACAAAGGCAACAGGAACATACATTAGGGAAAAGACTGTATCCTCAATACGTGGTGCTGGGAAAATTGGACTTCTATATGCAGAAGAATGAAACTGGACCTGCACCTCTCATCATATACCAAAATCAACCAAAAATGGATGAAAGACCCAAATATAAGACCCAAAACCATAAAATTTCTAAAGGAAAATAGAGGAAAGACTCCAGGAAGTAGGACTGTGCAATGACTTTATGAATAAAACCCCAAAAGCACAAGCAACAAAAGAAAAAATAAACAAATGGGACTATATCAAATTTAAAAGCTTCCACACAGCAAAGGAAACAATCAACAGCAGAAAGACAACCTACAGAATGGGAGGAAATATTTGCAAACTATGCAACTGACAAGGGATTAAAATCCAGAACATATAAAGAACTCAAACAACTACACAGAAAAAAACCAAATAATCAAATTAAAAAATGGGCAAAGGAGAAGAATAGACATTTTTCAAAGGAAGACATGCAAATGGCCTTCTGGTATATGAAAAAATGTTCAACATCACTAATAGGCAAAATGCAATTCAAAACCACACCGAGATATCATCTCACCCCAGTTAGACTGGCCATTATTAAAAAGACCAAGAACAACAAATGCCAGCAAGAATGCAGGGAAAGGGGAACTCTTCTACACTGTTGGTGGGACTGTAAATTAGCACAGCCATTATGAGAAACAATATGGAGTTTCCTCAAACAACTGCAGATAGAACTACCATATGATCCAGAAATCCCACTATTGGGCATATATCCAAAAGAAAGGAAATCATCATGTCAAAGAGATACCTGCATGCCCACGTTCATTGCAGCTCTATTTACAATAGCCAAAATATGGAACCAACCTAAGTGTGCATCAATGGGTGACTGGATAAGGAAAAATTTGTATATGTACAGAATGGAATACTACTCAGCCATAAAAAAGAATGAAATTCTACCATTTGCAGCAACATGGATGAGTCTGGAGAAAATTATGTTAAGTGAAATAAGTGAGACAAGGAAAGAGAAATACCACATGTTTCCATACAGGGGCAACATAGACACTGTGTTAGATTATCTGAATTCTGTGATAAGCCTGATGCTTAGATCCTGGTTAGAAAAGTGCCAGCTACTTGGACCTTTCTCCACTTTCCCAGGAGCTCCTTCCCAAGACTCATAGGCTTTACAGTGTTAAAGAGATAATTACCCTGATACTTGTTGAAATGGTAAGAAAGCCTCTATTTAAGACTATTGCAATAGGAGTATTGCAATAGGAGAGAGAGATTGGGTTCAAGTCCCAATACAGCAATAACAGCTAGGGATTTATAGCCAAGGAACAGAGTAAGCGCTTATTGGATGAAAAATTTCTAAGAGGAGCCATCAAAGGTAGGGGGTTCTTGCTAAACTGGCCTGACAGGCTAAAGGCCAGCCAAGGTCTTATACATCAAAGGTGGGGAATGAGGAACTTGCTCAGATATCAGGGAGGCAGGATTCTCTCTAAAGTGACTTAGTAGGATTCTTGCTACCACCAAATGAGGCAGGACCAGGCCAAGGTTGAGGACTAGTTGAAAACAGGGCTCAGAGGAACCTAACCAAAGTTTGGTCAAGGGGAAAGACTTTGTCACCAGACATGCTTCTGAAGTAGCAGTCAGAAGCAAATTCTCATTCTTGGTTTTGTGGTCCTAATGGAAAAAAGGAAAATCAAGAGCCATTACAGAAAGAAATTAAGTTTTTACAACCTGGGAAAACAAACTTTTCTCAAAATAGATCAGTCTAAGCCCTCAGTGTGCTCAGTGAAGATATCTTTAATACCTTATATTTATTTCAGGTTTTGTTAGGATGAATTTTAGTGGTACCAAGAAATGTGTAATGACTTACTGCCCTCGTGTTTGTCCTGGGTCATAATAAGAAACTACCAATTTAGAGTTACATTTTCAAGAGATTAGCTTTCTAGCTAGAAAGTGTGTGTGTGGTTGTGGGTGTGTGTGTGCGCGCGCACATGTGTGTGTTTATGTGCCTGCCTGCCTTCATGTATTCAGATCATTTCTAAATATTGCCATATGGTAATTGAGTTGTAATGTTGCAGCCTCTTTGAAAGGAAGATGGAGTATGAAATGGGTCTCCAAACAGTTCAGCCCAGCCAGCATGGGCCATAAAGAGGAGGGAAGAGGAGGGAAATAGTCTATTTACCATCTTTCCCTTTGGAAAAATGCCGTTTCCGGGGAGGTCAGAATGCCACACTCCAGTGCCCATCGGAATTAGAACAATCTATTCAAATGTCCTTTATGATTCCAGAACAACTGTTGGAGCTCTGTAGAAATTGTGTGGATCAGCAAGTTTTATTTCGGATAAAACAGCTGTGCCTGGAGGTGGCTTTACTCACATAGCACTGTTAATGTCTCAAACCCAGAAAACACGAGAGCCTGAAAATAGTCTATTTACCATCTTTCCCTTTGGAAAAACGCCATTTCCGGGGAGGTCAGAATGCCACACTCCAGTGCCCGTCGGAATTAGAACAATCTATTCAAATGTCCTTTATGATTCCAGAACAACTGTTGGAGCTCTGTAGAAATTGTGTGGATCAGCAAGTTTTATTTGGGAAAAAACAGCTGTGCTTGGAGGTGGCTTTACTCACATAGCACTGTTAATGTCTCAAACCCAGAAAACACGAGAGCCTGGGAAACACCTTCCCTTCCTCACTAGACAGTCTCCATCAGCCCTCACCCTTGAAGTGGCTCTTTTCCCTCCTGGCTTTAGCAGAGACATGAGTGTGTGGGTATCTGTGTACGAGTGTGTTGGAAGCACATGTTCTCCTGGGGGGAGAGGAGTGCATGTTTCTTTCATATCCTTTCTCATTCTTTATATCCTTTCTTTATCCCTTCTCCAATGGCTTTAGCAGAGACATGAGTGTGTGGGTATCTGTGTACGAGTGTGTTGGAAGCACATGTTCTCCTGGGGGGAGTGGAGTGCATGTTTCTTTCATATCCTTTCTCATTCTTTATATCCTTTCTTTATCCCTTCTCCACCCTGAAGGAATCGGAGAAGCATATATGCCATTTTTTCTTTAGCAGAAAAGACAGGCAAAAGAAGATAATAGACACTGTAAAATTTTGCTTCCTTTCTGGTACATTCCTTATATCTCACAGTGGAGCCACCGAGTTCTCCAAAGCCTAATTGGCTTCAAAAGTTCCAGTCAGCTTAAGACAAAACAAAACACAGAGCAGTCTTGGTGCTTTTGAAACAGCAACTACAACCAGGCAGCAAAGTCGATAATCCGAAAACAACAGCTGGGGGCAAGGGAGAGGCAAGGAGGCTGGGGTAGGCCAGGGCTTACATTCAGGGAAGACTTTTGAAGAGCCCCGTTGTATATACACCAATCATTCCGGGTGATAAAACGCTATCTGCAATAAAAGGCATTCTCCCGTGGCTTCTGCGTGCTAATGAGCTCCCGATCCACATTCTCTGGTCTCAGAAGTGGGTGTGGAAATGTCTATCTAAAACCAAGCCGATTCTTCTCAGTTGCTGCTGACAAATATTTCAGCTGGAAGACCAGATTAAGAAGTAATTGCTAAATGGCACCAAAAGCTTTAATGTGACTTCCAGAAACAAACAGTGAAGTCTGCGGTGGTAAGACTGCTGCTTGATAAACAAGGTAGCCAGCTCACTCTCACCCAGCAAGCCTGGGCCTCCCTTAGGAGGACCCTGCGGACCAAGCAGCAGACTTTAACCCTTTTCTTCCCATGCCTTTGGAGCCGGCCTCAGTGAACTAAAGAGCATTCAGTAAACGTTCCTTTAGTTTGTCATTCCTGCAAGGGCACCAAGGACCAAAGAAGTGCAAATCCCCCAGGTGAAATCATTTGGACAGGTGTCTGTCAATTTATATAGGAATACTTCACCCAAGAAAATACAATAACTCCGAATAAAACAAGAGTGCTGGAAGCAGGGCTCATCTTTTGCTCCTCTCACCAAATGTATTTTTAGCAAAAATCACCATCTACCCACTCACATTCAAACACATTAACCTTGAAATCTGTGGCCTCCTGCTTCCTCTGAAATTAAAATGAAGCATGTTTAGGGAAATATATTTGTGTCCCATTTTCTTTCCATGTGCTTTTTTCTCTTTTCTCCCTGTTTGCCTCCTCAGTTCTTTCTTTCTTTCTTGGACAATGTAAGAAGAGCATTAACCCTGAAGTATTCCCAAATCAGGGACTATTTGCTTGCAAGGACCTAACTAAGATCCCTCATGAGAAGTAGTCCCTCTGGATCTGTTGTTTTGTTTTGTAAATAAAGGATACATGAGCTGATTATAGATTTAAAGAGGTGCTAAAAACAGTCTGGGAAGATGAGCATAACTTATACTCAGTAAAAATCAAGCTGATCTAGCTAGTTTTCCCAAATTCTGCTCCTCCACTCTCTGGGTGTCCCATCTCTACACACGGAACTATCACCTGCCCAGCAGCCCAAGTTGTACACCTGCAAGTCATCCTAGTTTTATCCTTTTCACTCACCTTCTGTTCAGTAGAATAGGTTCTTCCTCCTAAATGTCACAATTGTGTTACTTCTGTGTCATCTCCACATGGTTGACTTTTATATTTGCATAGCAGAGCTACCCTGTGTCATTGATAACTCTCTTCAAGCTATTGAGCGTTTACCATGTGTTCAGCACTGCATGGGAAGCTACAGAAGGAGTGGACAGGGTCTTCATCTTGTCAAAGCCTCTATTAGTTTGCTAAGACTGCCATAATAAAGTACCACAGACTGGGTGGCCTAAACGACAGAAGTTTATTTTCTCACAATGCTAGTGGCTGGCAGTCTGAGATCGAGGTGTCAGCAAGGCGGGTTCCTTCTGAGGCCTCTCTCCTTGGCTTGCAGATGGCCATCTTCTCTGGGTCTTCACATGGTCTCTGCTCTGAGGGTGTGTGTGTCGTAACTTGCTCTTTTTATAGGGACACCAGTCGTATTGTACTAGGGCCCACCAAAATGACCTTAAGTCCCCCTTTAAAGACCCTATGTCAAACACAGTCACATTTTGAACTACTAGGAGTTAGGACTCTGACGTGTGAATTTTGAGGGGTACACAACTCAGCCCTTTCCTGTTTCTTTGTTCTCACAAGTCTTCAAGACAATTTCTGAGGACCAGGACAGGTATGAGTATCGGACTGATGAAAAAACTGAGACCCAGAGAGACTGAGTGATGCCCAAGGTCACTAGGTTGTTATTGAGGTCCTGGCCTTGACTTTTCCTTTTTCTCAAATAACGCCATCTCTCTCCCAATTCAGAGTAAATTTCTGTTGCTGTAATTACAAAACACTTCACGCAGTTGCCTGCGTTGTTTTCTACTTTTTACTTCAAATGCCTTCTAAGCATCCCATTATTTTTTTTATTAATTCTAACTCTTGGGTGTTCTTCAGTCTTTTTGATTGATTTTGTTTTTTACACTTGATCTAGATGAGCTCTTCCCACCTTCACTCCCATCAAATTTCATGTAGAACACAAAGTCAGCATCATTTTCACCTGTTGTTCTGCTTTCAAGGTGTTATTGTTGGGACAGCTGCTCGTCATCGTAGCGTGTTACCCACTGAGAAAGCCTGCATCCTACATGCTTAATAAACCTGTAATCTGGTCCCCCATTAATCCTCCCAGCTCCAGGAGGAGGAGGAGGTGACATGTATTATGATTTCCATTTCCTGAGTGGAGAAAAAAACACAGAAATTTTAGCTAATTTATCTAAGGCTATGCTCTCCAGCAAAGGTGGTGCTTTGGGGATACCACAAACTTTTTCTTAGTATTTGGCAATGGCCCAGGTTTTTTAAATTCCATTTCCCATTTGTCCAGGAGCCTGGAGGTGAGAACGACAGTGATCTAGAGCAAAGGGAGACTGTCTGGTCGGCATATAGTTGAGTTAAACAGGCAATTGGAAATAGCTGTGAACTCATCTAATAACTATAACTAATATAATAAACATCATAAATTTCTGTGTATTCACTTGATTCAGGCATTGAACTGATCCCTTTATTTTTTTGTCCCACCAACACTTGTAATACCCTGATAAGGTAGTTTACTTTAGTTCAACATACAATTATTGCATCAGATTATAAGCTCCCTGAAAGCAAGGATCATTTTTTTTTTTTATTTTGTCAATATACACTGTATATGATTATTATGGCCCGTCACCGACAGTCCCACCAACACTTGTAATACCCTGATAAGGCAGTTTACTTTAGTTCAACATACAATTATTGCATCAGATTATAAGCTCCCTGAAAGCAAGCATCATTTTTTTTTTTTTTATCACTTTAGAGAGTCCTGTCCTCTAGGTCACTGTCGGTTTTATCTCCAAGATAAATTTCTTGGTATTGTTAAATACCAAGAATAAAACTACAATGCCCCCAAGCAGCCTCAAATAAATTACCTTAGATAAGTCAGTGCCTGACACATTGTAAATGATCAATAAATATTTGTAAATAATTTGAACAGATGAATGAATGCCTACTCTGTGCAGGTGCAAAAGCAGTAAGACATTGCCCTTGCCAACAAGCAGTTTACTGTTACAGCAGGTATGGGTGATTATTCCCATAGAGGCAAGGGAAAGTCAGATTTAACTTAAGATGTCCTAACTTCTAGCTTAATTCATCTTGTCTCTTCTACCCACATTTTAGAAATTGTCACATGAGTAGCAAGCTTACAATGAAATTCAAAAAGTTGAGGAGCCTGATTCTTAGAGAAAGGTGATTATGGCTGAAGTCTACACTGGAAAGAGGAAACTCGCTCATTAAATCTGCTTTCTGTTCAACTGAGAAATCACTGATCCCTGCATAATTAGTTCTGCACCAGGAGTCTGGGGGCAGTTTGAGAGTCTCAAAAACATTTGTACAACTTTCAAGTTTTACCTATAACACCTCAGAAAGGGAAATATCATGGTAGAGACAAAATCTACAAGTGAGATGTCTTTGGGGGACATGCCAACTAGTAGATTACTGCTTGGCGATTTCAATGCAGTGAGGAAGAAGAATTCAAAATTCCCTGTGTGCAACAAGCAATAAACATCTCAAGGTGGAGTAAGCATGCTGGGAACAAAGTCAAATGCCAAGCCAGTGCTCTTTCGTGCACTTTTTTCTTCAACAAGACTCTCTAAGTCAGTGGTAATACACAAACATTTAACAATTGGTACAGCACGGGCACTGAGCAATCAGAACTTACTCTGCTCATATAGACAAGAAAACAAAATAAAACAGCAGCCTGGCCATTTAGGTGTAAGTTGACTAGATACCAGACATGCTTCCAGCAACTCCTCTTCTTAATTGCATTTCCAGGCCCATCTCCTGTTTCCCTGGGCCACTTGGTGCCATCAGACAGCCTCTCCTGCTGGGATGTAGGAGGACTGTCCTGGGAGCCGGGGGGGTCTGGGTTTCAGTCTTAAATTTATGAAGCCTGGCCATTTAGGTGTAAGTTGACTAGATACCAGACGTGCTTCCAGCAACTCCTCTTCTTAATTGCATTTCCAGGCCCATCTCCTGTTTCCCTGGGCCACTTGGTGCCATCAGACAGCCTCTCCTCCTGGGATGTAGGAGGACTGTCCTGGGAGCCGGGGGGGTCTGGGTTTCAGTCTTAAATTTATGAATTTTATGATCCAGGAAAATTGTTTCATTGTTCTGCACTCCACTTTCTTCTTTGGTACGACGAGATTGGGCTGTTGTTTCTCGACAAGAGTGCTATACACACTGGCAGGCTAGGAACAGCTGTTAAGAAGTGGAACCATCCCGCACAAGGCAGGGTCTTTAGCACTCGTGGCCTCTGAGCACTAAACGCTAGTAGCACTCCTCAGTGATTGGGACAAAGTTTTCCACAAATTTCAACCATTTGAGAACAAGTAGACTAGACGGTCTCTGAGGGCTTTTCCAGTGTTAACCTTTCCGTCTTTCTTGCATATGCAGTCAACAGTTCTATACCAGTGAAGTCTCTTTTACGCTAGACTGTGGTCTTTTCTTATTCTCCACAATGACAAGCTTACTGATATACCAGGTCCAACATTTTAGAACAGCTCCCTGACTTAGATGTCTAGGAGACCATGTCACCTAGGAATATGATAATTCTACGATAAAAAGGAATCAGCAGCTCCATCAGGCCAGCAGTTCAGCGAATCAGCAGTTCTAAACTTTCCAGAGGTGTATCAGCAGGGTAGAGTTGCAAAAAACAGATAACTGAGTCAATATTTAAAGTAGAATGTCATTTGATATAGGGAATTAGGTGCTTCAAAAATTTAGGCTTAGAGAAACAGGTCCCAGGCCAAGCATCCAGAAATTACTCCTAGAAAAATATTCAGAAAATAGTACATCAAAAGAGCTGCTATCTCTGCCTGTATTAGAAAGGCGGAGAATGAGAAGGCTGCCTCTAGAACTGTGGTCTTCAAGAACATACTCTCGTAATGGCAAGCCAAGATCAGAAAACCACTGCCTTCACCACCATTGTCACTACACTGCCTATTACCACCCATGAAGCTCTTGAACGATCCCTGGAAAAAAGATGTAGGAAACCCAATACACTTGCCAGCAGAAAACAACCAAAGCAGCAAGAATATGGCACCTGCCTCACTTCTGCCTTTCAATTTTATGCTGAAGCATATACCTGGAAAAAGTGAATTTATATTCAGTACAATAATAAGTGAGTTTGGGAAATATAGTTTTTAGCCCTCTGGGCTCTGCAGTGCAGGAAGGCATAGGAGAAGAAGCTTGGTGCTAAGTGCCAATCTGCCATATTTACCACGGAAGGCACGGAACTCCGTCAGAATCTAAAGAAAGCCCTGGCTTTCCCTAGAAAAAAAATTTTTTAAAGTACATAACCTACATATAAAATTTTGCGTATAGTTTTATGGTATGTACAGATCTCTCAAAACCTACTATGAATCCTAAGAACCCTTACACCATAGCAGAGTTCTGAACCTTGACACAATTGACATTTTTGGATAAACAATTCTTTGTTGTGGGGATGCTTAGCAGCATTCCTAGCTTCTCTACCCACTAGATGCCTGAAGTCTTCCCACTTCAATTCTGACAGCCAAAAATGTTTTGCAGACATGGCCAAGTGTCCTTGTGGGAAGAAACAAAAAACAAAAAACAGCTGAGCCATTCTTAACTCTAAAGGATAAATGTAAATATAAACATAAAACTTTGTGAGGTGAAAGCCTCAATCAACAGAGTCATGCGGAGAAGCATTATGAACGGCAATAAGTAAAATTGTTGCAGGAATATAGACATAACAAGAGCATGGATGACAGCTTCAAAACCAGTTCTGGAAAGGAAATTTCATATTGTCACTGAACAAGCAGAGCATGGAATTTAGACTCAGAAGGTCCACGTGATGGTTAATTTTGTGTGTCAACTTGAATGGGTCACAGGGTACCCAGACATCTGGCCAAACGATATTTTGGGTGTATCTGTGAGATTATTTCTGCATGAGATTAACATTCAAATCAGTAGACCAAGTAAAGCAGATTGCCCTGCCTAATGTGGGTGGGCCTCATCCAATCAATTGAAGACCTGAATAGAACAAAAAGGCTCAGTAAGAAGGAGTCCTTTTTCCTGACTGCTTGACCTGGGACATTAGGTTTTTTTCTGGCCTTTGGGCTTGGACTGAAACATTTGCTCTTCCTGGGTCTTGAGCCTGCCAGCTTTCAGACTGAAACTTACATCATCAGATCTCCTGGTTCTCAGGCCTTTAGACTCAGGCTGGAACTACGCATCGGCTCTTCTGGGTCTCCAGTTTGCCAACTGCAGATCTTGACACCTGTCAGTCTCCATAACTGCATGAATCAATTACTTATAATATCTCTTTATATATGTATACATCCTGTTAGTTCTGTTTCTTTGAAGAACCATAATTCAGCTTGGTTTAAGTGTTATTTCTAGTGTCCAGTCTGTGAACTTGGACAAGTTAGTTAACTGACTTGTTCATGTTCACAGATTGGAATTTGGAGATTGTGGAAATGCCTATGTCATAAGATTACTGTTTGAGGTGATGTAAATTGGGTAATACTCTTTACATACAAGTTTTAAGAACTATGTGTCTTTTAAAGCTTTTCCTCCCACTTCCTCCTTCCTAACACAGCCACCCTGAGTCACTGGGAACAAGTGACTACAGCCACTTTTGTCCCCCACCACAGGGAATGGAATTAGTGTACTCTGCTCCACTTGGTAAAGGTTCTTCCTTCTGATGTATTTGGAAATTGTGTGAAAATTATTTCCACTTGGCATTATTCTTAAGGATAAATTTGAAAAGTTAAATACTCAAACTTTAGCAAGTTTTCATCTTTGGGGGAAAAAAAATTTGTTTTTTGAATTGGAGACATTAAAGAAAACAATTATTGGGGATAAAAAAAAAAGTACTTTTCCTGCCAAACCATAAGCATTGAAATTGTTTCTGTCAATGGAAACAGTCCAAGAATTTGAAAAACAAATCCCAGTAAAAACCCACAAAATCACGTTGGCAATTTCTTTTAGATTTTTAAAAAAGATACCATAAACTAGTAGATATAAAGTTTTTTTTAAGTGAAATTCTCATCTTCCAGCAGGAGCCATTATTTTCACAAATCAATGCTTACTGCTAAAAAGAGAAGGCTTAATGGATGAACGTCGTGGTAAAAGCGAAGGCCTCTCCAAACAGATTTAAAAGAAAATTGCAATTCAGTAAACTCTCCTTCCCAGCTTGCTCTGTTTGCATTTCTATTCTCTGTTGTTGCTCATTCCAAAAGCCAGATTTTCATTCTGTTCCTCGTTCCGTTCATCTTTGCAACATGGATAAGTCTTACTGACACAAAAGACTTCATGTTGTGAGAAAAGAGGTCTGGCCCCTGGATTTAAAGTTTAACCTGGAGCCCTCCTGTGCCGAATTCATCCACCTCTGCTAATACATTGTAATAAAATAGTGAAGATATTATTAAATCTCTATATAATCCATAGCTGTTCAAATGCATCCAGAGAGGCAAGGGCTTTTCCCTTAGGCCCAAACTGACATGAGGGCACAAATATTGTCCTAAAACAATAATAAAGATCCTTTTTTAAAAGATTAAAATAAATGAGTCAACATAAAAATCCCTATATCTAAAACAAAGTATCTTTCCAGGGTGTATTTATCAAAAGGTATTCATAGAGTTATACTAATCACCATAATCAATTTCACCAATGTAAAATCATAAAATTTATACAGATTGTCTAAACAGCATTCCCTGAGATATGTTATACATGGTATTACTTAATAAATGTTCAAAAAATAAGGATAATAACAACAATAAGTACTGGTATCAATTACCTCTAAAAAATACTATTCACCTCCTGAAGGGTGATATGTTACAAACATATTAAAGGACCTGAGAAGTCCTGCAGAAAAGAAATCTAACTTTGTTTCCCAACATTTCCTAGACTTATTTGACTTATATTTCACAAAACATGTTGTAGCAGATGTCAGACTAGAATTATTTGCAGAGCACAGTTTGAAAAATGCTAATTAGGAATCTCAACCTACTACACCACCCACCTCACCCTGGTACATGTGCACACACAGGCATGCACATGCACACACACACACATATACATACACACCAATATCATAATTGCTCCTTGTGGAGGCACCCACTTTTCTCTGTCTTTTATAACTCTCCAAAACTAGCTTCCTCTCACCACCAAAACACACTAACTTTATGTGTGCATTCTCAGGATACTGCTCTCTGCTAAGAAGCAATTTATCCAGTCAATTAGTTCAAATTTTGAAGGTAAAAACGAGGGCTCTGGAAAAAAATACCTAGATTTAAATCATGGTTTCACAATTTATGAGCAGTGTGATCTTGGGCAAGTTACTTGACCTGGCCAAGCCTTAATTTTTCGCTCTATAAATTGGGTGTGATAAGAGTGCATATTTCCTTAGGTTTACTGTGAGGTTCAACTGTGCTGAGGCCTGTTGCAACTTGTGTGGCATATAGTGAGTGCTCAGAAACACTAAAGAATAAGCAGATGCATACAGGAATCTTACCAATCAATCTCATTTAATGCATTTCTCCTTCTGTTTTACAAACTTTCCTTTTAGATAAGGCTATTGTATAAATCCATTAGGGAAAGACTTTGTGAGCCTTGATAACAAGACTGCTCCAGGCAGTACAAACTACCTAGACCTCCCAACTCCCCAGCCCTATCTCATCATGCCCTGCTCCAGGCAGTACAAACTACCTAGACCTCCCAACTCCCCAGCCCTATCTCATCATGCCTCCCTCTTTCTCACTGTCTGTGCCCATCTTAGCTGACTTCTTTCAGTTCTTCAAATGTGCTACATGCTCTTTCACATGTGCTGTTCCCTCTGCCTGAAACACTCTTCCCCACCACTCCTTTACTTTGATCTCTTTCTCACTCTCTGTGCCCATCTTAGCTGACTTCTTTCAGTTCTTCAAATGTGCTACACTCTCTTTCACATGTGCTGTTCCCTCTGCCTGAAACACTCTTCCCCACCACTCCTTTACTTTGAAATAATCAGGATTTCAGCTTGAATAATCCTTCATCTCGGAAGCTCTTCTTGACTCCACCTCCCAGTTTAGATATCCCATGTTCTTCCCCTACAATAATATTCTTCACACTTTATTGTAATATCATCTGTCTCCTCAGCCTTACTTCAGAGACTGAATCTGTCTGTTTTTCACTCTCTTCCCCACATGTGTCATAGAATAGAAGGTAGAACTGGTTGTTTTATGAATAAATGGTTGGTATGGGGACCCTTGTCCAACCCTCCGATCCCATTCTCCGTTCTGCACATACCACTTGAGTTAAGTCTCCCACACGTAAGTCTTACACAAGTCTAACAAGAAGAACCCCTGTAATGTTTGAGAAAAAATTTCCCATGAGCCAAGTAGGAGGGAGCTCAGAATCAGATTTAAATTGATGTAAAGACAGTAAGGAAACATGACTCTTACGTATTACAAAGTTGGTTCTGCCACAGAGGTAATAGAGTTTCCATTTTGAAGATGCAGCTTTGAAGTAAGGCAACTTTCCATTTTGAAGGATAGCAACTTTCCAACATTCCATTTTGAACTAAAGCAACTTTCCCATAGTCACACAACTAGCAAATGGCAGAGCTGGGATCCAAATCCTAGATTTTGTAACTTTTAAGTAGCCCGCCTTCAATTTTCACAACACCATCCTGTCTGCTTTAGATATCATGCCAATCAAAAATAGTATTCCCAGAAAAAAGTTCTGAATATAGACATCTTGAGACATATGGGGTGCAGCAGTGCCAGCAGATCAATGCCAATGACATCTACAGACAAGAGGGATTAGTGCTGTGTGGGAGCAGCAGTGTCCACCAGGATGAGGGCTCAGCAGACACAGGAATTTTCTGTCCCACAGTGCCCTCTCAGCATACGGTTTGGGGAAATGGGAAAAGCTCAGACTTTGAATCAGTCTATCCTCAGATGTAATCATTGCTCTGCCACTGTAATGTTGTGTGATTATGCCTTCATCACCTACCCTTTCTGAACCTCAATATTTCATCTATGAAGTAGGGATAATTTTTAAGGTAGGGGTAGTGTGAGGACCCAGTGGCCTAACAGGTATAAAACTGCCTAACACAGCTCTGGAGCCCATCAGATACTCCCTCT
>NW_007738065.1:0-1895 GCF_000696425.1 Galeopterus variegatus
TATATATATATATATATATATATATATATATATATGTGTGTATATATATATATATATATATGGTTAATGTTAGCACATTAACCATATATGGTTAATGTTAGCATACAATACAATTTTATTTATATATATGTATTTTTTCTTTTTTTACTGAATGAAATATCCTGATAATATTTCCATAGTAGCATATATAAATATTCCTCCTTGTTTTTATGGCTATATGAGTACTCTCTCATGAGGAATGTACCACAGGCTGTTGGATCTATGCTCTAGTGACGTGCATTTGGTCTATAGCCATCTGTAATCTTTACAAATAGAACTAATGTCAATAAACTTGTGTATGTGTATTTCATAATTTTTTCATTGTACCTTTGGGATAAATTATCTAGAAGTGAGTTTTCTGAATCAAAGTGTTTACGCATAAATAATTGTGCTAGATATTGGTAGATTTTCTTTCATAAGGTTTAAACCATTTTGCATTCCAGAAGGGATGTACATTTATTTTCTCACAGTGCACCAGGAGCATATGTTGTTGAACTTGGGTTTTTGCCATGCCAATAGGCAAAAAATGGTATCTCATGTAGTTTTAATCTTCATTTTTTATTATAAGTGAGACAAAGCATATTATTATGTTTACATCCATTTTTGTTTCCTTTTCTCTGAAGTGTTTAAAATGCCATTTTAATCAGTAATAATATGCTACCTTTTAAGGATATTAATTTTCACAATAAGAGTTGGTTTAAAGTTGCTTTCTACCTGTAAAAATTGTCACACTATTCAAGAAAGGTTTTAAAATTGATAAAGAACTTATTCTTAAAACAATTATCATTGACTTCACATGTGCCAGTCACTCTTATGGGTACTAGCAACAATACGGCAAAAAAGATAGAGCCCTTGCTCTCAGGAGCTATGGTAGAGGAAGCAGGCAATAAACAAGTAAGCAAGTGACCAAACAATAATCTCAAATGTTGTTAACTGCTAATTTAAAAAGATGGAAAACAAACTGTTGAGGGTAAAATGTTATACTATAAAAAGTTATCATTGAAGATCTCTTTGAGAAAGTGACACTGGGATTCTGACATGAATGTTTTTTATTTTTAACATGCCATTTGAAAAGGCTTCTAAAAAGAAACAGGAAGATGCAACAAGTATAAGGAGCTATAATCAGTAAGGAACTGGTAAATTTGGTGCACAAAAAGATGGCATGTATGGCTGTAACTATCACAAGCATTAGGGTGGCATGTATCAAATGAGAGGGAGGTATAACATCTGAGATCATTTAGCATTTTGAGAGATATAAGGATATTTAATTCAATTCTAAGTTTATAGGACACTATTGAGGGCTTTTAATGAGAGGGAGATAGGATTTATGCTTTCACAAAGATAACTCTGTGTACAATGCGGGGCTAGAGGGCAAGGATAAAAACAGAGAAGCCAGAAAAAGGCTATCACAAGGGTCCAGGTGAGAGGTGATGGTGCCATCAGGTAGTATTCTTTCAGAAATCTCTGTGTCGGTGACTAAAAAACTCAATAAAATATGGCCCTTTCCCAAATTCCTCACATTTTAAAATTACTTATCAATATTACTGAGAGCTTACTACATGCCAGGGACAGTTCCAAATATTTTACATAAATTGATGCATTTAAGTCTTGCAATTTTATGGGGCAGATAATCATATTTCAGATGAAGTAATTGAACTCCAGAGAGGTTAACAAAATTGCCCAGGGTCATACCTCTGGCAGCAATGAGCATTGAGTCCAGATTGTGTCTTTCCATTTTGTCCAGTAATTTTTACTGATACTGTATAAGAGAAACTTTGAATATTAAAAAAATAGATAATGTTCAAATATGACACCAAATTTTAAAATCACTCTAAGAATATATTTAAGGGTCTAAA
>NW_007738065.1:4005-6177 GCF_000696425.1 Galeopterus variegatus
AACTAGACAAAGTTCCTTAAGAAATAAAATAACTTTATAATGCAATTTTTAATAGAAAAAAGAATCAATACCTAACACCTTTAAGATATATACCATTATTATTCCAGTTTATAGATGAAGAAACTCAGGCACACACAAAAAATAAAATATATTGTCCAAAGAAACATATTAGCAAAGGAAGAAAAAATAATTTGAACTCAGATTGTATAGTTCCAAAATCAATAATCAATCTGGTTGCCTCTTATAATTATTACACCAGTATAATTGTGTAGTAAATCTTATATTTTGCCCAAATTTAAGTGAAAAAAATATTTATTATAGATTTGTGTACACATAGTTTTATATATATATATGTATATATGTATATAATGTGTATATATACATATACATTAATTTGAAAAATTAAGATAAAAATTACCATCCAAGACACAAAACAATTCCATTGAAGTTAATTAACTATTTGTTAAGTACATTTGGAATATTCTTTTCTGAAATGAAAAGGTAGACATTGCAATTGATTCAGTGACAGCATGAGGGCATCCTAAGATCATGGATATATCGTCATTTAATCACCTGTACTGGATTTTGAATATATCTTACAGGCATATTTCTTTTATTAATACAGAATTACTTTTAAAACAATTTATCACCTTGTTATTGTTCAAGGATAACAATTGAAACCTTTATTACTAAATATCTATTCCTTAAATTTCATAGACCACTCTGTTCATGACATTTTGCCCTTCTACTTATTTTTATATTTTTTCTATATCACATTAATATTAATGTGATAGACACTGTTGACATACCTGCTCAGGCTTTCTCTGAGGATTCCTGATTAAAGTGGAGAGATATTTGCTTAGCATTTTTGTTTCCTCTTTGTCTTCTCTTTTCCAGCTGATAAAAGTAGAGGGCCACTTGATCCATGCTTGGAAGTCAGGATCTCTGTACTGGTAATTTAATCTGAAAAGCGTAAAGACCAGAAGTTGCAGATTTAGGTACATTAAAAACTCCTTCTGAGTTCTGCTTTACTGAAATTAAAATAGTATTGCAATCGGCTTAATATCCTAGAAATTTTCCAATAAATTACCTTTTTTTTTTAACTTAGGGTGTATGATGAATTTTCTACTTATTAAAATGAAAATAAATATTGGCATGTATGGAATAAAAATCATGCTTAAATATTAACAATAGTTATTAAATGAAATATATATTAAGCAATTATTTTATTCATAATAATTTTAATATTTATTGAAATCATAATTTTTTTCATAAAATTGAAGTTTATAGAAAATCATTACAGCATATGTTTTGGAGTCAGACAAAACTGCACTTGATAAGTTGTGTAATCTCTCTCTGCTTCAGTGTACTCATTTTTAAAGTAGAGCAGTAAAAGCCAATTTATGGTACTGTAGTAAATAATTAAAATATGGAATTTACATAAGCAATACATGGACATGAAATGTTATTAATAAATATTAACTATCATTAGTATTTTCAACATATTTTCCATTTTTACAAGAAACTTATCAGATCTCACCCTACATTCCTAACTATGAATGCAGTATTAAATTAATAGTATAGTTTAGTTTTTTATTTCTAAACAATTCTCAGAGCTATATTTCAAAGTTTTATGTTTGCTTGAAGTATGAAGCTGATTTGTTGTAAAATCTGAGGCAAGATAAAAATACGAGGCTAATGTATAATCTCACATACTTGAAATTCAGATATCTGGAAACTATATGTCTACAAAATGTTGAAAACTAAAATATAATAGCAGGCAAATACTCTAATGATCCATAATAGGGCTAAGACTCCAGCATACATAAATATATTAAAATTAATGAATATATACAGGGTAATTTCATACTGACATATACACTTGTACCACAATAAACTTTTTGACAAGTCATTTAATATTGTTCTATTGCCCATATATTAACATTGGAATGATATGTTGGGAGATAACTCTCTATGAGCCTTTTATGATTCTGTATACCTTTTGAGCCTTTGTTTCTGCACAATTTGCAAGCCTTTGTTCTAAACTATCTTTTCAAGAAAAAACTTTATAGCAAACGACCTTGGAAAACTGATATAGTGTCCCCTCGTGGCACAAAAGGCAGGCAGGCATAGTTACTGTCCGGGAAAAGAAATATGTCTCCCTCTCAAACA
>NW_007738065.1:7303-8173 GCF_000696425.1 Galeopterus variegatus
TTTTTGACAAGTCATTTAATATTGTTCTATTGCCCATATATTAACATTGGAATGATATGTTGGGAGATAACTCTCTATGAGCCTTTTATGATTCTGTATACCTTTTGAGCCTTTGTTTCTGCACAATTTGCAAGCCTTTGTCCTAAACTATCTTTTCAAGAAAAAACTTTATAGCAAACAACCTTGGAAAACTGATATAGTGTCCCCTCGTGGCACAAAAGGCAGGCAGGCATAGTTACTGTCCGGGAAAAGAAATATGTCTCCCTCTCAAACACAGGTCCTGCATGTTTTCTGTCATTATAACATTTTCAGGTTTACTAAGCTAGAGCCCCTTTCCTGTGAAGCAATTCACTCCACATGCAAGCATACCTCTGGGCCATCCACACCAGCCTCGTGGGACTGAGGGGGAGGGAGAGGAACTGATACATACACATTGAAGCTCATGAATGCTAAAGTCCTTTATCTCTGACCCAGGAGTCATATGCCTTTTGCCAGTACTCAGTAAACTGTGGCAAGTTAACATGTTAGGTAAAATCTCAGACTTGTCATATTTCTTTATAGTTTTGGAACAGAGATAGGATGCTTAAATGGCTTTCTGGAAGAGGAAAGATGAGGTCCTCATGGGGCAATTAATGAGAATACAGGGAACTCCATGGGAATGGGTAGTAAATATATTAATGAATCATATGGTATACAGGGCAATAAATGGTGCTTCACCTTGTAGACAGATAAGAAGAAGAAATTGACAAGCCGATTGCTAGGATCTACATACAATGACAGCTGCTTGAGAAGTCCCGTTTGTTGCTCTGTATTCTTTCCTCATCAATCTGGAGATCAACATCAAGATCTTTCCATTGCAACTTCTATTAC
>NW_007738065.1:9766-17178 GCF_000696425.1 Galeopterus variegatus
AACTCAATGCTGTTTTCATAGCTCTGAAAATTACCCTCTTGATAAAACTTGTTATATTTTTACTGACTTTTGGACTGTAGACATATTCTCAGATATTTGTTCTGCCACTTGGAAAACTACGGAGTGCCTGGGAGAATAGAGCCACTCCTCTTTGGGACCACAATGTTATAAACAAATCATGGATTCTAATTTAACCATCTGTGTACACTCATGTACATTCCCAAAATAAGAACTGATTCTCTGATGAGACTGTCTCAAAAAAAGTTTACACATTGAGCCTACGATACTCACCATTGTAGGAGACATGGAAGCAGATGCACCATTTTAGACTGGGCACAATTGAAGGACTCTTAAGTCTCTGATGAAGTGTCTGTCACTGCATTCAAGAATTATAACACCTGCCAAAAGTTATTTGTTGGAAGAATCCATTCCTATTCTGGGGCATTTGCTGCTGTATTGTCACAAAGCATCTCTTAGGTTTTCATCTGGTTTTAACATATAAGGTAGGGGAGATTTCCATGGCCTCATACTAAATGTAAGAATTATTTAAATTTCACTGAGTCAGTTTCTCATTCTCCTGTGGGTCAGCTATTTTGAAAAGTATAGGAAATTTCAGGAGGCCACATTGTACGGCTTGTGGTCCCTGCCTTCTTTTGACAGTTAAGAACTTCAAGTATGTCTTGTTACTTGTTACTGTAGACCTGCTGTAGGTTGCAATGTTACTATTCCAGTATGAGTAGCCAACTCCAGCCACATCATTATAATCCTTGAAATCAAGTAGTAATGTTTTTCAGCAACAATTTACATTTTCAGTCTAACAATGTTATATTTTCATTGCAAAAGCTACTCAACAATGCGCTGATAGTCAAGGTTTTCGAAGAAACTTCCATGCTCCTTGTAATCCAAAATCAAGTAAAAAAAAAATATCTGACTTGAGCTTCTTACCTCTTCCTGATCCGTATATCTAAGTAAGGCATTTTTGACACTTAATTCATCTGTCTACATAAAGAAATCATTTCATCTTGGTCTATTTCTAGGCCTGGATCAGAAAAAAAAAATGTAATAGTAAGTCATCCAAACCAATTATGAAAACTTAAGATTCGATCATGATAAACCCAGGTTGTGATGCATCTTTCTGGTTGGCAGCTTGGCCAAAAGGGAACATTAGAGTTTCAATGTTTATTCTGGTTCTGTACCCTTTATTCTCCTGTTGAATTGACATGGTCTTAGATCATAAAGATGTCTTGTTTTAGAACACCAGTTACTATGGTCATAATACATTTTGGTAAGTTTTATAAAAATGCCCTTCCAAAGAATTGAAACTGACCCTACCTGACCAAAGATCTAGATGGAAGTAGGAGATGATTTGGGAAAAGGTAGTTTTACCTATCTAAATGAGACAAACCAATTTTTTGATCATGGAGTGAGAACAGCAACCTTATCAAGTAGGAAGACAATACCTCAGACCCTGGGAGGAACAGGGGAGAGAGGGGCACAATTATCTTTGTCTTTATCTACTACTCTTTTCTCATTAAGTATTCTGGTGCAATTCTTCCAATGTGTTTCAAGAACCTTAAATTTAATTGACCACTAAGTTTCCCAACCCCTGCCACAGAGTTCTGATCATGATTTGACAAACCATTTGCCTAAACCTTTCCGAGAAGTCTTTTGAAAACAGGAAATGAAGACCCTGGTTCCTGGACCTCTACTCAATATACCTGTCAAACCCTCTGGATGACATTACATGGGACAAACAAATACCAGTTGGATGAATATGTACATAAAAAAGACAAGTTGCATAATTCCTCTAAAAATAAGGACTAAACCCAGTTACTAAAACTGAATTGAGAACCTTAAGGTTTATCAATTTTCCAGGAGGTTACACTGAAGATATCATCAACCTGTACCTTCTACTGATTAGGTCTCACATTGTAGTTCTCAAAATTGTGAATGGTCCTCTCACTGCAGGTATAACATTAACATTCTTAGTCCAACATATCATACATAAAAAGCAGGCATTAACTTCCCTATTTCCTGAAAGCATGGTGACTTGTATCTTAGGGGTGGTCATAAGAAACCTTAAATCTTCAAAGAAACATCTCAATTGACTCTCTGATGACTTTAAAGATCCCTACAAAATGTTGCTACTCTTAATTACCCTAAAAAGCTTCCTGGAGGGATAACTGACTCATTTTTTTTTTCTTGTGTACCTTGGAGGCAGTTATTCCTACAATGGAAATCATTTCTGTTAAAAAAGGTGGTAAGATGTTATTAATAAAGTCTTTGTCCAGCTCTATATCACAAAATGTTTCCCTTATGTTTTATTCTAGAAGTTTTATAGTTTCAAGTCTTATATTTAAATCTTTAATATATTTTGAGTTGATTTTGGTATATGGTGAAATGTATGTATCGAATTTCATTTTTCTAGACATAGATATCTAGTTTTCCAAGCACCATTGACTGAAGTGGCTGGCCTGAGTGTTCTTGGTGCCTTTGTCAAAGATCAGTTGACTATAAATATGTGGGTTCATTTCTGGGTTCTCTATTCTGTTCCATCAGTCTGTGTGTCTGCATTTATGCCAACACCATGCTGTTTTGGTTACTATAGCTTTGTATTATATTTTGGAGTCAGGTAGTATAATGCCTCTAGCTTTATTTATTCATTTTGCTCAGGATTGTTTGGCTATTTGGGGTCCTTTCTTATTTCATATGAATGTTAGGATTTTGTTTTGTTTTGTTTTAGTGAAGAATGACAATTTTATTTTGATGGGGATTGCATTGAATCTGTAGATATCATTGGATATTACAGACATTTTTACAATGTTATTTCTTCAAATCCATAAAAATGGAATGTCTTTCAATCTTTTGGTGTCCTCTTTGATTTCTTTCAGCAGTGTTTTGTAGTTTTCATTGTAGATATCTTTCACTTCCTTGGTTAAATTTTTTCTTAGGTATTNTTTGCCTAAACCTTTCCGAGAAGTCTTTTGAAAACAGGAAATGAAGACCCTGGTTCCTGGAACTCTACTCAATATACCTGTCAAACCCTCTGGATGACATTACATGGGGCAAACAAATACCAGTTGGATGAATATGTACATAAAAAAGACAAGTTGCATAATTCCTCTAAAAATAAGGACTAAACCCAGTTACTAAAACTGAATTGAGAACCTTAAGGTTTATCAATTTTCCAGGAGGCTACATTGAAGATATCATCAACCTGTACCTTCTACTGATTAGGTCTCACATTGGAGTTCTCAAAATTGTGAATGGTCCTCTCACTGCAGGTATAACATTAACATTCTTAGTCCAACATATCATACATAAAAAGCAGGCATTAACTTCCCTATTTCCTGAAAGCATGGTGACTTGCATCTTAGGGGTGGTCATAAGAAACCTTAAATCTTCAAAGAAACATCTCAATTGACTCTCTGATGACTTTAAAGGTCCCTACAAAATGTTGCTACTCTTAATTACCCTAAAAAGCTTCCTGGAGGGATAACTGACTCATTTTTTTTTTTTTCTTGTGTACCTTGGAGGCAGTTATTCCTACAATGGAAATTATTTCTTTTAAAAAAAGGTGGTAAGATGTTATTAATAAAGTCTTCGTCCAGCTCTATATCACAAAATGTTTCCCTTATGTTTTCTTCTAGAAGTTTTATAGTTTCAAGTCTTATATTTAAGTCTTTAATATATTTTGAATTGATTTTGGTATATGGTGAAATTTATGTATCTAATTTCATTTTTCTACACATAGATATCCAGTTTTCCAAGCACCATTGACTGAAGTGGCTGGCCTGAGTGTTCTTGGTGCCTTTGTCAAAGATCAGTTGACTATAAATATGTGGGTTCATTTCTGGGTTCTCTATTCTGTTCCATCAGTCTGTGTGTCTGCATTTATGCCAACACCATGCTGTTTTGGTTACTATAGCTTTGTATTATATTTTGGAGTCAGGTAATGTAATGCCTCCAGCTTTATTATATAATGCCTCTGGCTTTATTTATTCATTTTGCTCAGGATTGTTTGGCTATTTGGGGTCCTTTCTTATTTCATATGAATGTTAGGATTTTTTTTTTTGTTTTGTTTTAGTAAAGAATGACAATTGTATTTTGATGGGGATTGCATTGAATCTGTAGATATCATTGGATATTATGGACATTTTTACAATGTTATTTCTTCAAATCCATAAAAATGGAATGTCTTTCAATCTTTTGGTGTCCTCTGATTTCTTTCAGCAGCGTTTTGTAGTTTTCATTGTAGATATCTTTCACTTCCTTGGTTAAATTTTTTCTTAGGTATTNGGATGGTCCCATTATTTTTCTTGAAGTACTGTTGATGTTTGCATTAATTAAATACTATATAAGCAAATTCGACAGATCTGATCAGTCTCTTTGGGACAGATTAATAAAGGTAGTATACTCATGGATAATTAACCCAAAACCAAGGCTTTGTAAGAACAAAAAATGGGGCCGAGTGCGTGGCGCACTCGGGAGAGTGTGGCGCTGGGAGCGCAGTGACGCTCCCGCTGCGGGTTCAGATCCTATATAGGAATGGCCGGTGTGCTCACTGGCTGAGCGCGGTGTGGGCGACACCACACCAAGGGTTGCAATCCCCTTACCAGTCACGAAAAAGACAAAAAAAAAAAAGAACAAAAAATGAATATTTTTAAGAAACAATTTTCCATTGTCACTTGCATGAAAGTGCAATTTTATACATCAACTTCAAAAAGTTCATTCTGTATACATCTATTTGTGTCTTTTTAACATCTTTCACCCTTTACACATAAATTCCATAGAAGTCAGAAACAATTTCTCTTTTTATCAGGATTGTAGAGAGTATTTGTGCTGTAGTAGTTGCCTAATAAATATCTTGGGGTGAATGTATAAAAATATAAATAAAAATAAATTAATAAATTACCAAGTAAGAGTATAACAACTGTCACATACATATAATTATTTTTATATGCATACATACATATATATATATATATATATATATATATATATACACACATACATACATACATACACACATACATAATTCCATCTGGACAATTTATTCACAACTATAAAATCTGTATATAAATAAGTTTGCTGATTATCATCTAAATATTTAAAATACAATACTGATGGTTCATTTAAGTATGATGAACTCGAGATAAAATTCAATATTCTGGATTAATGTAGTGTCACATCCAATTGTGGCTAATTAGGAAATTCAGTAATAACTTCTAACATATTGTTGCAATTGACTTTTATTTGATTAATATAAGGGGAGTAGACACTATTGAGTATCTATTCCAATGTTCTCTGAGAATTCCTGATCAAAATAGGGTTAGATTCCTGGCAACTATGCTTTTACCATATACTTCCTATATACCAGTTGTTAAATATATTGCATTTCTCTCTATGTTGTTTATTCCCATATGGCAGAATGAGTGCCTTATCTTAAAATGATTCTTCAACACACTCAAGCCTAGGATGATTGTACTTCACTTCAAAGTAGGCTATTATTGACTGTTACAAACTCCATTAAAAATGACTGGATTTCATAAATTAATGATAAATCAATTTTCTGTTGTCATCTATATTGACTTCAAAATTATTTCCAAAAACATCAGTCAAAATTCTGAGCTATTCATGTGGAACCTTTCTGGAATATATATATATATATATATATATACACACATACATACATACATACACACATACATAATTCCATCTGGACAATTTATTCACAACTATAAAATCTGTATATAAATAAGTTTGCTGATTATCATCAAAATATTTAAAATACAATACTGATGGTTCATTTAAGTATGATGAACTCGAGATAAAATTCAATATTCTGGATTAATGTAGTGTCACATCCAATTGTGGCTAATTAGGAAATTCAGTAATAACTTCTAACATATTGTTGCAATTGACTTTTATTTGATTAATATAAGGGGAGTAGACACTATTGAGTATCTATTCCAATGTTCTCTGAGAATTCCTGATCAAAATAGGGTTAGATTCCTGGCAACTATGCTTTTACCATATACTTCCTATATACCAGTTGTTAAATATATTGCATTTCTCTCTATGTTGTTTTTTCCCATATGGCAGAATGAGTGCCTTATCTTAAAATGATTCTTCAACACACTCAAGCCTAGGATGATTGTACTTCACTTCAAAGTAGGCTATTATTGACTGTTACAAACTCCATTAAAAATGACTGGATTTCATAAATTAATGATAAATCAATTTTCTGTTGTCATCTATATTGACTTCAAAATTATTTCCAAAAACATCAGTCAAAATTCTGAGCTATTCATGTGGAACCTTTCTGGATCCTTAACAATATAATTTATGCATCATTGCAAAGTGTAGTGCATTCTCACAATGAATAAAAATTAATTTATTTGTTCATCATCAACAATTAGAACTGTAGCCAACTTTCATTCAGTGAGTGTAATGTACCTAAGCTACTGAATTAAAATCTCAATTTGGTCATTGGGCTCACGTCTTATAACTCACACGGGCCACCTCCTGCTCTACTCATTTCATAGTCCTTTTGTGTTCTACCCTAAACTGGCTCCAACTGTTCTACCCTAAACTGGCTCCACGACTCTGCTCCCAAAACCTGCCTTATTCACTCTGACCTCATGACTTGCTTTGTGCATACTGCTCTGCTATTCCATCTCAGTCATGATCCTGCAATACACAAGACAGTACATTCAATTGTAGCCTAGAAATACTTCAAATTCTCCTTAATTTGACAATAAGTTATGAAAACAAGTGGAACTGTTGCTGTAGGAACAAAATAAGTGAGGGACAGGTTTTATGTTTTTACAATTTTTTTTTNACTTTCACATTCAGTATAAGTGTGTTCTTACATGTGAAGTGAGTCTCTTATAGGCAACACATAGTTGGGTCTTGTGATTTTTTGTTTGCTTGTTTGTTTTTCCATTCAGCAACTCTTTGTCTTTTGATTGAAAAATTTAATCCATTTGTATTCACCGTATATTGAATAATCAACTTATATTAACAGTAATTGTTAAGACCTTACTACTGCCATTTTGTTAATTGTTTTCTAGTTGTTTTGTAGAAACTTTGTTTTATTTCTTACCCTCTTCCTTTGTGATTTAGTGATTTTCTCAAGTTGTATGCTTTGATTCCTTACTTTTTGTCCTCTGTACGTCTCCAACAGATTTCTGTATGTGTGTGTGTGCGGTTACTATGTGACTTAAAAGATATGTTGTAGGGCTGGCCCGGTGGCGCACTGGAGAGTGCGCCACTTGGGAGCGTGGCGGCGCTCCCGCCGAGGGTTCGGATCCTATTTGGTGACTGGTTCTGGCTCACTGGCTGAGCGTGGCGTGGGCGCAACACTGAGGGTTGCGATCCCGTTGCCGGTCCCCGGTACGGGCGCGACA
>NW_007738065.1:17188-37117 GCF_000696425.1 Galeopterus variegatus
TTTTTTTTTGGTATGTTTAATCAATTGAATAGGGACTGTATGTAATAGTTTTTCCTAAACCAAAGAGAGTTGTCTCTTATCACTTTCTTTCCTAATAGTGAGATTTCCCTCTAGTGATTGTTTTTATTTTTATGGAGAGTCCAAGAATGAATTATATATTTAAATAAAATAAAATAAAGATCTCAAATTCATAGGGGAGTAGGAAAGATACAATGTTATGACCCAGAAGTGAAAATGAAGCTATAAAACTTGCATAGAATATTAAAAATTAAGAAATCTAGCTTTATTGTTATTTATTTATTTTGATTTTCTCATTTAAACTATTCACAGGCCTTTTTATTTTTAATGTGTATTTTTAAAAAAATTATTTACTTATTGTTATTTATTTATTTATTTATTTATTTACATTCTAAGATGTTTTGGAGCAGTTGGGGGGGCGGGAGAAGGGAAAGGGGTGGGAGATAGGGTGGAAGGACGTTGAACAGGGGGCCAAGGTTGAGGCCCATGAAATCCCCCTCATTCTGGTAGGGAAACCCAAGAGGCTTCTGGTGGTGGCTTGGTCATGGCTGGGCTGGATGAAGACTTCAGGCGGGTGTGGCTGAGGCCCTCGGCTCCCCACCACGTTGGGAGTCCAGGGTGCTTCCAGAGGTGGCTTGGTGTTCATCACTGGGCTGGATGTGGTTGTTGGGGGTGCATGGCTGAGGCCTTCAGCTCTCCCCACCCCAGCTTGGGAGCACAGGGCACATCTGGCAGCATCTCAGTGGTTGTCACTGGGCTGGATGCGAACATTGGGGTGGCATAGCCGAGGCCTCTTTCCACCCCCACACTGGCTCGGGAGTCCAAGGAGCTTCTGGCAGTGGCCTGGTGATCTTCACTGGGCTGGATGTGGACATCAGTGGGGCATGGCTGAGGCCCTTGGCCGCCCTCCATCTCAGCAGGGGAGCCTGGAGTGCTTCCAGTGGCAGCTCGCTCCCCCAACTACTGGCAGCCTGGGGGGCTTCCAGTCCTTCTAGGTTTTGTAGGTGTTCTTTGGTGGTGTTAGATAGACCTTTACTAATTAATATCAGAACTTTGTCTCAGATCTGTGCGTTTTTTTCTGTTTGGATTCAGTTCTGTGTTGGATTATTAGTTACCCCCACCACTTAAACTCTGCACTGGAACTAATTTGTTGTGATTTGCTTACTTCTAAAATTGGGAAACTTCCTGTAGGAACCAGCACTTGGGCTCTGTAGTTGAGGTAAATTGCTGCTTTGCTGCTGATTCCCTGGGGAAGGCTTTCTGTGCAGCTCAGGTTTTAATTGTTGACCTTGTAAGCACTTCAGGTCTTGTGAAGTCTGGTACCCCTGGGTTGTGTGGAAACTCTAGTCTGGGCCTGAGCCTTTTCAGCAAACTGCACCCACTGCAGTTCTATATTCCTGACTCGTCTTTACTGAGTGGGTTTTTGCTGATTGGAGAGCAGATCAGCTATCTGTGCTGTGCCCCATTGTCTCCTGGTGGGCCAGTCTCCCCCACTCTCTGTACTCCAATCACTTTCCATGGAATAGGCCATGTGCTGGTCCCTTGTGATGACTCACTGGCTTCTGAGAGGCTCCTTTTTCCAGTTGTCTGTGCCCCTTGCTCCTGTGTGGATCCATCGGAACCCTGTCAGTGGTTTTGCTGGTATCAGGGTCACCAAAGATTTCTTCTCCCCTGCTGCCTCCAAGCTACTTCATATGAAGGAGACAGCAGTGGCTTTTGCCAGCTCTTTCTCCATGTTCTCACAAGGGCCAGTCTTGAAGTGGCCGGAGATCAAAATGCTGAGAGGGATCCTTTCTTTCCCTCATTGTGGCTTCTCCTGCCTTCATGAACTCCGTAGGTCTCTCCTCCTCTTCCCCTGAGCTCTCCTGGTTGCAGCTTGGCGATTGTTACTTTGTAATAGTCGTGAATCAGTTGATTGTGGGAGAAGGTGATGCCAGGTACCATCTATTCTGCCATCTTGATCAGAAGTCTTAAGAAACAAAGTTTTAAATTAGAAAATTAGAGCAACAAATGTCCTTTGGGTTTGTACCATATTTCATGTCTCTTAATATATATCATATGTCTTCAGCAATCTGGGCATGTATAATATCCAAATAACATAAATACCAAATTATTCGGAAGTTCCTTTCTGAGACCTACATAGGTGACATTTTCTCTGCAGGTTTATTTTTGAACATTCATCTCATAATGGGGAGTCCCTTCAACATTGCAAGAGAATGACTGACAGAAGGCATTGTTTCATACTCTCTTTGATGCAGTTGGCATGAGACTTGGAGTCTAAAAGAGGCCTTTGTAAGTAAAAGGTTGAATAGTATGAAAGGCAGTCTATACAGCCTCTAAGTTTTCCTAGGGGGGCTTGTTCCTGCTTTAAAACCTGCCCTTTTGATGAACTAAAAGGATTTCAAAAGAAACTGATTACTAACATGGTACATTTCACTATGGATGAACAGTGAGCTATATATTGAGATAAAGGTCAACTGTGCCTATTGGTTAAATCTGCAGGAGCAAGCAAAGCAAAAAGCTGTCACTGCTGAAGGAAAAAAATGTGATTCACCAAATACTCCACAGCCTGACAGAGAATTTAAAACTATCAGGTTGAATGGGAATTACTAATAATACTCTATTAATTGCCCTAATACTGAAATAGCAGAAAAGTAGAGTGACTCCTTTCTTTGACAATAGGAAATTCTTTTCTTGCCTAATCCAAACAGTTTTATTGTAGTACAGTGAGTTTTAGAAGTAATTAAGAACTAAAGTTTAGAGATGGGATTTCATATGGGATTTTACTTTGAAATTTTCATTTAAGGAGAACCCTATCTTCAGAATTGGGCAAATACATTCCCAACTTATTCCAGCCCCTTGAAATAGGTAGTTTCCATTTTCTTTCAATATTTATTTGATCTTATAGTGTCTTCAAGTCTTTATAGGGATAATGTTACTGTATTCCTAGAGTAGGATTTGGCTCTTAATTTTATGTGTACCTCAATATGATCTCCTCAAAAACGGTTGCCCTTATTACCCTGTCTAAAATTTCTCTCCACCTTTTCACTATGTGTTTTGTTCTTTATACCTCTGCTGGGCTTGTGACTGTTCCTTCAGTAATAGTGCTGCCTTCTCCTGCTCTACACTATTTCTCAGGATAAATACCCCCCTCCCATGTCAGTTGCCTTCTGGCTTAGTTTGGTCAATGGAAAGCCAGCATGGAAAGCTGAAGGATATAAAAAGGGCGGAGTCCATGGATTTCTCCTTCTCTTTTGCCTTTGCTTCTCTAGCAGTAGCTGGGTAAAATCTGTGGTTATAGTTACTGTTGTAGAGGCCTGTCATGAATACAACTTCTGCAAGTGACCCTGGCCTCTGGGCTCCACAGCACTGCTTTCATTTGTCCCTCCCTCTAAGAGTGGAAGAAGCATTCCACTACTAGACTTTGGATTGCTTTACTGACATTGGCTCAGCTTCTCAATGTATCATATCAATGACCAATCCTCTGCATTAAATTTTCTCTTTTAAATACCCAGGGAAGTTTCATTCCTGACTGGATTTTAACTGGTAAATTAGTATTTAGCTATCTAAAGTTATCTTTCTAATATCCTTTTATATTTTTTTTTTTGCATGGGGACACTATAATTATATAATAGGAGCACTACTATTAGACATTGGGTTTGTAATTTCCACTTCAAAAGCTCAAAGTGCTTCTTGGAAGTTTTCACTCTTTCCTAATTCAAGATCTCTCACTAATGTTGACTAAATCTAGTTAGAATAGAGAGATAATGATAACAGTGAGAGTACTTTAAGCACTTTGGAGAAACTATATTAACTACTGTATTAAAAAACATTGTCTCAATAAAGTCTTTTTTATTTTTTTAGTAGAAAAGTCTTAGTGCATTTAGTTTTATTTCAGTTTTACTTCTTACACTAAGGTAAATCCCAAATTGTCTGCTTTTTTATTTATTTTATTTACTGAAACATAATTGATTGTTCATATCTGTGGGGTACAGCATTGAATATCAATACCTGTGTACCATCAATACCTGTGGTGATCAAATCAGGATAATTGGTATATTTTTCATTACAAAACATAATCATTCTTTGTGACCCTACAAATTAATCGAATGGCAAGAATAGTATTTTCATTTCTTCAACATGCAACTGTGCCATATAAATGACTTATTATGAATCACATTTGCCAGATGACCTGCAAAGCAATTCATTTATGCTCATGACATTTTAACTGTTTTTTCCCCTATTTTGAATTTTTACTTAGCTCTCTGGGTATTTCTCTAATAATATTCTCATTTTTTTCTCTTTTATATCTTATTTTACCTTTCACAATGTGCTTGGTTTATTTTTGGAAAGTAGTTCAAAATTATATTAGCTGTGCAAACAAAATTTAGTTAGTTTTGCATTAATTTGGTATGTTTGGTTATGATGGCAGACGTACGTAAAAATCAACATCTTATCTCAACTGGACCTTCCAGTTTTTGTTTATTTTTTGTCCACCAAAACATCAATTTATTTTTCAATTATCATATTTTACAATAAATGTACTCACTTTTTCCCTCTAATTCATGCTTACATCTAATGTAAAATTATCAGCAATCACAGGAACAGTGTAGTTGACATTTATAATTTTCTTTAATGTAAATTAGCAGACTGGCCTGATATTTGTCTAAGATATTGTCTCTCAAGGATTTTTATGATCATGGAATTATATTAAGAAATCCACTTAGGAACATTTGTAATAATCATTTCCAAATAACTTGACATTATTCAAAATCTCATTTTCTTTGTTACCTATTCCTAATAAACTAAGTTTGTGAAAATTCAATTTTGGGTATTTTAATGTTATAAATTACTAAAAAGAATAGTATCCGTACAGTTTTATATTTTGAGCCACAGACCACACTTAGGCACTTTACTGATGATATGTCTTAAATTTTTCCCAACTAATGTGATGAAAAGCAACAATAACGAAGTTAAATTAATAGTACTATGTAAATATGAAATAAATGTTTAGGAACACATACTAGAGAGTAACTAATTGTTGGGATAATATAGGAAAATGGTCAGGGCCTCTCAGATGTTCAGAATCTTGCTGAGCACTTGATGTAAATAGGCACGTGTGCTCAGATGTTCTTTGATTACCATCTAATGTAATTGTGCATGTGCACCCAGGTTTCCTGGGTTATGTATGGACTTAAGTATAAAGTACTAGTGGCTCTGATCCACTGCACCCCCCACCCCTGGAATTCCCCCGGAGGGAGCTTTGGGGAGGCCACTACTATTGCTGCTGGAGGCTATTGCTGTTAGTGTCCCTGGGACCCTCCTCAAGGCCACCGCCACCGCTGGATCTGTAAGCTACTGGACCTGTAAACTGCTGCTGAGGACTGAGCTAGTGCCATCTGCCAACAGCTCCTGGGATCTTTCCCAATTACCTAGCATGGACCTGCATGTGAGGGGTCTAGGGATCCAGCCTGGCATGTGAGGGGTCTGGTGACCCAGACTGTACAGTGGGTTTGAAGTGTCTGAACCCTAGCTCTGACAATATAAACGGAATCTTAGTATAACTAAAATAATAACTAAAATAATGAAACATTTTGGCTTTAGTTATGATTTGCCTTACTTTACACTAATTAATACAATTTACTACTAATTATTTTAATTCCATGCAAAAATAAACCAAAGCAACCTATAGTAGCTAACATTAACCTTAATTTAGAATAGCTATATTTACTTAGAAAGCTTCCTTAAAATTGGCTTCTTCCACAACGTAAAGATATTCCATGTGACATGTTAAAAACATGCTAACTCTGTATTTTGCTTTATACATGCATCATTTTGTTTTGCTTGGAAAAAAAAAAGTAGGCCTTTATTATAAATAGTGAATTTATGTTTGAAGCACTCAAACAATGGTGTCACAAATCAAGCTTAAGCAGTCTTGGCTCAGACTGCTACTCTCTCCAACCCATTTCAATTGATGAACACCACCTGTTGCACTCCTAATTCACAGCAGCAGGCAGTAATTTCCCTTGGATACCCATTACCAGTAATTATTCCCAAGATAGACTATTAGATATGGCTTGTGAACATCTCAGCTGTATACTCGATAAAATTAATTCTAATATTTCCTTTGAGAGTCATTTGTATATTGGTGACTACATAAATTAATGGAATTATCTTTTTTAAAAAGGCATGGCTTAATTTTTGGAAAAGTCATAAAATTATTTTAAATAATATGTTTGCAGATTTTGCACAGTGCTTATGTGATCATTTAAAAATATATAAATTTGTAAATCTTGTTAATAAGGTAACATAAATCAGTTGATAGTTAACTTGTTTCTTTTTCTTTCTCATACTGAAGCTATTTCTAAAAATTTGACTTAGAGTACATAACAGTTACATGGGGATTAGCATAAACTTCACTGCTGAAAAAGACAAAAAAATAAAACAAAGCATTAAACATATTTTACATGTAAATTGCGTTTGAAAATGTGTGTTAACTGAATTTCACAAGAATTTAAAGTGATTGTTTTGAATATTCTTTCATAAAATTATAAATTAATTTGTAAAAATGCAGTATATACTTTTATGTAAGCACATCTATCTGTAAACTTAGTGATATTTTTAAAAGTTTTATTCTTTTGAACTCTTATTTTTATAGAGTATTGTTAAGCTAGAGCTAGGGCTACGGGTCTGAAGCTCACAGTCCCCTTGAGCCCATTCACAAACCCTTCACACAAAGGTCTATGAGCTAGGTAACTGGCAAAAAGTTCCTTGGAGCCTTGGTTGAAGTAGGAATAGTCTTTATTCAGCACACACACATCAAAGAGCTAAGCAGTCCATACAGAGAAACTCTGAAACTCATCTGCTACTGGCAAAGTCCAAAGAGAAACTGAAACTGAGCAGCTGCCAGCGGAGTAAACATGCTCTATTGTTAGACTGGAGCTCTCTGCCACCAGCCTGCTTCACAAACTGCAGAACACACAAAAGCAATTAACTAGAAAAATACATGGGTGCACATGCACACTAACTCCTCCCACACAACTTGTTTACAAGAAATGTGCTGCTCAACCTCCAGCCAGACCTGAGTGGAGGGAGCCTAAGTTATTCTATTTTCCCCACAAGTATATACACTCTATAACCATATTTGGACCTTTTCATGTCATTGTTCATTTTTGCCACTTAGAGGAGCTGTAATAAGGAACATGTATGTCTATAAAAATTCATGGGATGTATATTCATAAACCCTGCTAGTCTGCAACAAAATGCTTGTGTATGACGGTTCACAAATATTCCTTTTCTAGTTTTCTCTGTGGACGAAAAGCTATAGTGGTTAAAATTTACAGCCAACATAATGTGAATATGAGTCTTAGTAGCAGAGAGAAACAATATTTTATGAAAATATGCAGTGAGTGTTTTTGTCTAGGAAAAAGTTTGCTGTAAAGTAAAAATACTGGTTGTTTCAGAAACAGATAAGTGTAGCTCAAAACTTGAGTGGGCATAGGCAGTTGTAGAAGATTCAAAGAGAGGGAATTCTATTTTTCCTGATCAAAGCTGGCTAAGAATTAATAGATTTATTTATAAGATTTTCAAAAAGAGCTTTACTATCAAATATATACTATTTCAAAATTATAATTTGATTTTCCTTCTGCACTTTTTATCTTTTATCATTTTGATAATACCCATTCTAACAGGTGTGGTGTGAGGTGATAACTCATTGTAGTTTTAATTTGCACTTTCATGTTGATTGGTGATGTTGAGCATTTTTTTAATATATATTTTGGCCATTTGTATGTCTTTTTTTGAGAAATGTTTATTTAGTCCTTTGCTCAATATTCATTGGGCTATTTGCTCTCTTGCTATTGAGTTATGTAAGTTCCTTATATATTTTGGATATTAACCCTTTACCAGATGTATAAAATATATATGCATATAGGTTTGTACATGTATTTTCTCATCTTTTGGTTGTCTCTTCAATCTGTTGATTGTTTCCTTGGCTGTGCAGAAGCCTTTAATTAATTAATTAATTAATTATTTTTTTGGCAGCTAGCCAGTATGGGGATCCAAACCATTGATCCTGGCATTATCAACATTGCACTCTAACCAACTGAGCTAACCTGACAGCCTTGAAACTTTTTACTTTATTGTAATCCCATTTGTTTACTGTCCCTTTTGTTGCCTAGACTTTTTGGGTCATATTTAAAAATCATTCACCAGATCAATTTCTTTTCCCATAAGCTTTCTTCTAGTGATGTTATAATTTCAAGTCTTACATTTAAGTCTTTAATCCATTTAAGGTTGATTTTTGTATATTGTGTGAGATAAAGGTCCAATTTTATTTTTCTGCTTGTGAATATCAACTTTTATCAACACCATTATTGAAGAGAATGTTCTTTCTCTTCTGTTCTAGGCACTTTTGTTGAAAATTAGTTGGACATAAATGCCTTAATTTATCTATTGGTTCTCTATTATTTTCCATTGGACTATGTTTCTATTTTTAAGCTAGTACCATGCTATATTAATTACTGTAGCTTTGTAATATATTTCAAAGTCAGGTAGTGTGATTCCTCCAATTTTGTTCTCTTTATTCAAGATTGCTTTGGCTATCTGTGATCTTTTGTGGATCCATAAAAAATTTAGATTTTTTTTTTCCTATGGAAAAAATAACATTGGAAATTTTACAGGTATTATACTGAAACTGTACATTGCTTTGAGTAGGATAAGCATTTTCACATTAAAAATTTTTCTAATCCATAAGCATGAGATAGCTTTTCATTTATCTGTATCTTCAATTCCTTTCATCAATATTTATAGTTTTCTAATTACAGATATTTTACCTCCTTTGTTAAATGTATTCTTAAGTATGTTATTTTTGTTGTAAATATTGAAGATGAGATTGCTTTCTTAATTTCTTTTTTGAATACTACATTATTAGTGCATTAGAAACTCTAGTGATTTTTGTTTGATTTTGTATTCTGTAATGTTATTGAATTTATAAGACCTAAAAGTTTTTTGTAGAGTCTTTAGGGTTTTTTGTATATAAGATTATGTCATCTGCAAACAAAAACAATTTAACTTCTTCCTTTCTGATTTGGGTCCCTTTTATTTCTTTCTTTTGCTTAATGACTCTGACTATGACTTCCAGTACTATTTTGAATACCAAGAATGAGCATTCTTGTTTTGTTCTTTATGTTAGAAGAAAAGCTTACAACTTTTCAACACTGGATATGATGTTAGCTAGCTACAATTTTATTGTGTTGAGGAGCATTTCTTCTACACCTAATTTTTGAGGTTTTTTTTTTTTTTTTATTCATGAAAACAAGTTGAATTTGGCTGAATGCCTTTCTACATCTACTGAGATAATCACATGTTTTTTGTCCTTCATTATGTTAATGTTATGTATCACATTTATTGATTTGAGTATGTTGAACTACTCCTGAATCCCAGTGATAAACCCAACTTGATCACTGAGAACGATCTTTTCAATGTACCATTGAATTCAATTTACTAGAATTTTGTTTGGGATTTTTGTATTTATGTTCATCAGTGATATTGGCCTATAGATTTTTGTTGTTGTTTTGTCCCTGCCTGTTTTTGTTATTAGGGAAATGCTGGCCCTGTAAAAATATGTTTGAAAGTTTTCCCTCCTTAATTTTTTGGAAGAGTTTGACAAAAATTGCTTACTTGACCCTTTTACCATTATATAATAATCTTTGTCTTGTTTCATAGATTTTAACATAAGCTCTACTTTATCTGATAAAAGTATAGCTACTACTGCTATCTTTTGATTTCAATTTGCATGAAATGTCTTTTTCCAAACTTTCACATTCAGTATAAGTGTGTTCTTACATGTGAAGTGAGTCTCTTATAGGCAACACACAGTTGGGTCTTGTGATTTTTTGTTTGCTTGTTTGTTTTTCCATTCAGCAACTCTTTGTCTTTTGATTGAAAAATTTAATCCATTTGTATTCACCGTATATTGAATAATCAACTTATATTAACAGTAATTGTTAAGACCTTACTACTGCCATTTTGTTAATTGTTTTCTAGTTGTTTTGTAGAAACTTTGTTTTATTTCTTACCCTCTTCCTTTGTGATTTAGTGATTTTCTCAAGTTGTATGCTTTGATTCCTTACTTTTTGTCCTCTGTACGTCTCCAACAGATTTCTGTATGTGTGTGTGTGCGGTTACTATGTGACTTAAAAGATATGTTGTAGGGCTGGCCCGGTGGCGCACTGGAGAGTGCGCCACTTGGGAGCGTGGCGGCGCTCCCGCCGAGGGTTCGGATCCTATTTGGTGACTGGTTCTGGCTCACTGGCTGAGCGTGGCGTGGGCGCAACACTGAGGGTTGCTATCCCGTTGCCGGTCCCCGGTACGGGCGCGACACCGAGGTTGCAATCCCGTCACCGGCCAGTAAAAAAGACAAAAAGGAAAAAAAAAAAAAAAGATATGTTGTACTTATAACAGGCTATTTTAAGTTGACAACAATTTAACTTTTATAGCATAAAATAACTCTAATCTTTTACTCCACCACCACACATATTTGATATGTTTCTTGTCACAATTTACATCTTTTTATATTGTATATCCCTTAACAATGATTGTAGCTATTATTATTTTTTAATAGTTTTGTCTTTTATTTTCATACTAGTGATACAAATGATTTACAAACCACTATTACAGTTTTAAAGTATTTTGAATTTAACTGTATATTTACTTTTACCAGTGAGTCTAGTACTTTTATAAGTTTTTGTGTGCCAATTAGCATCCTTTTCTTTCAGTGTGATGAACTTTCTATAAAATTTCCTATAATACATCTCTGGTGGTAATAAAGTCCCTCAGATTTTATTTATGTAAAAAATTCTTTATCTTTCCTTCATTTCTTAAGGATAACTTTGCTGCTATAGTGTTCTTGGTTGACAGTTTTATTTTGTTTTGTTTTATTTTGTTTTTCCCAGCACTTTTAATATATCATACCACTCTCTCCTGGTCTGTAAAGTCTCTGCTGAGAAACTCATCGCTAGCCTTATTTAATTGAAGCTCCCATGTTTGTGATTTTCCCTTTTCTCTTGCTGCTTTCAGGATGCTCTCTTTGTCTTTGATTTGTGACAGTCTGATTATAATATTTCTTGGTATAGTCTTGTTTGGATTGAATCTGGCTGAAGACCTTTCTATATTTGGATATTTATATCTTTCCTCAGATTTGGAAAGTTTTTACTATTATTTATTTAAATAATCTTTCCATCCCTTTGTCTCTCTGTTCTCTCTTTTAAGCTTCTATAACTCAATAATGTGCTTTTTTGGTGCTGATCTATAAACCTCATACACTTTCTTTATTCCTTCATTTTTACCTGATGAATGGTCTAATGCTTAGTTGTCCTATCTGTAACAGGGGTTACCTCACATGGGAAACTGGTTTGCACTGGCAGATGTCCTTATGTATCTTGTCTGATCCATGCCCAGTTTATGCCAGCTTGCCCATCATTTTGGTACTGGGAGCCCGACTTTGTGTTCTCCACAGCATCCTGGGGAATACTAGGCTTGAGGCAGCCCCTAGTTTTTCAGATGAAGGGCACAAATTTAATACACCAACAAAATAGAAGACTAGTTCAAAGATATTTTTACTTACAGATCCTGGGCAAGGAATGCATAGTGAGTGTGAAGGGCTGTACTACATCCCTGTGTCATGTGCAGCAGGAATGAGAGAGTCAGGCAGAGAGAGAGAGAGAGAGAGAGAGAGAGCGAGAGCGCACCATGTGGCAACTAGCACTACACTAGTAAATAGAGGATGGGTCACTTTAAGTTTTCAGGCAAATGCCTAAGTGATCCATTTAAAGAAAGTCACAGAAAAGTGGGGAACCCAGTCTGCTAGGCAGGAGAAATGTCTCTAAGTTTTTAATCTCTGCCACCAGTTTGAGCCATTTGGATGTGGTGTAGAACTGAAAATTGTGCCCGGGGTAACTGAACCCTGCTTCTGGTATAAGAACAATTAACTTGTATCCAAAATCAATTCCAAGGTAACATAAAATCAAAAGAATTGTACTACATACCAGTGTTTGATGATTTGCACCTGTGGAGTGGCCTATAGCACAGATGTGTGTGAAGGGACTACAGCTGTGGGATTCTGGAAGGGAATGACACTAGTACCCAGGCTGAAACCACCCTTGCTGCAACATTTGAGGCACAGATGCTTGTGAAGCATCCAAGGAAGCTGAGAATGGGACCACAGGTGTATGCAGAGTTAGAGTGGCTCTGGGGGATGGGCCTAGCTCCCTATGGTGGCTGAGCTGGTGCCCAAAGCATAGGTACACACAGCGAGGGCTTGGCTCTAGAGCCAAAGTGAGACTCATCTTCCTATAGTGATGTCTCTGGTGTGTGAGGGATAGGCAGGCCCATTGCAGCCACAGAGTCTTGGTCTGAAGTGTGGGCAGTCATGAAACATGTATTCGTTTGTTTTCTGTTCCTTATAAGAGAATACCTAAAACTAGATAATTTATAAGGAAATAACTTTTATTTCTTGCTGTATGGAAGCTAGGAAGTCCAAGGTCAAGGGGATGCATCTGGTGAGGCTTTTCTTCTTGAGAGAATGAAGGGTATCACATGGTTGAAGAGTATCACATGGTTACAGGGTAAGAGATACAGGGTAATGTACTCACTGCTATCCTTATAAAGCTACCAGCGCCACTCCTGTGATAACCCAATTATTCATTAACCCATTAATTAATTAATCCATTCATGAGGGCATAGCACTCTCAATCCAATCACCTGCCCAAATCCCTACATTTCAACCACATTGGGGACCAAGTTTCCATATGATCTTTGGAGGGGATAAACTCTCGGATTATAGCATTCTTCCCCTGGCCCCCAAAGTACATGTTCCTCTCACATACAAATACATTCATTTCATTCCCATACTCACAAAAGCCTTAATTCCTTGAAGCACTAATTCAAAATTCTAAAATCCAAAGTCTTATCTGTGAAATTAAAATGAGTTATCTACTTCCCAGTTACAATAATGGGACAAGCATAGGGTACATATTCTCATTCGAAAAAGGAGAAATGATCCAAAAGGAAGAGGAAATGTGTTGCAAAAGCCTTAAATACAATAGGGCAGGCATTAAATCTTAATGCTGGAGAATAATCTCTCTTCCATGTCTAGCACCTTTTCAACACTGGCATGAATGTTGAATCTCTAAGTTCTCTGTAAGCCTTGCTCACATGGCTTTCCTAGGCTAAGTCTACATGCCATCTCTTTCAGGATGGCATTGCAAACTGGTAGCTCTACAGATCTGGGGTGTAAGTTGTGGTCCCACTCCCATGGTTCCACCAGGCATGCCCACAGTGCGGGCTCTCTGCTGCTACTTGGACTCCACATTTCTGCTTGGCATTGCTCTAGTGGAAGCTCTCTGTGATGACCCCATCCCTGCCACAAAATTCTGCCTTGGCCCCAAGCTTTTCCATATAGCCTTTGAAATCTGATTGGAGGCTGTCAGTCCTCCACATGTCTTGCATTCTGTGAACCTACAGACTTTACACCAAATGGATTCCACCATGCCTAACAGCTTGTCTCTGCCAAATCCAGTGGCACTTGGAGCCATTTAAGCATAGTTCGGGCTGACAAGGAGCCCTGTTCTGAAATTTGGGGATTAGAGTCTTGAGGCAGTCCAAGGCAGCAAGCCTGTGAAGTATACCTCAGGCCAGTCCTAGGGAAACCATTCTGCCTTCCCAGGCCTCTGAAAGAAGAGATCTCTGAAAAGCCTTCCAGGCCTTTTTCCCTTTTGTCCAGATGCATAACACCTGGCTTCCCTTTATCAATGCCAATCTCTTTAGCAACAGGTGATCGCTCTACAGCAACCTTGGCACTCTCTTCCAAAAATGCCTTTTTACTCCTTACATGAGCAGACTGTTAATTTTCCTTTTTCTTTTCTTTTTTTTTTTTTTTTTTTTTTTTTTTGTTGTTGTTCTGTTTTCCTTTTAATTATAAATTCCATCTTCAAGTAATTTTTCCCCTCTGGAAACTTAATGTGAGTAGTTAAAAGCAGTCATTCAGCAGCCTTTGCTGTTTGGATATTTCTTCTGCCAAATATTCTAATTCAATGCTCTTAAATTTTACATTTCATAAAGCCCTAGGGCATGGACACAATCCAGCCAAGTTATCTGAAGTTTATAACAAGGGTGATCTTTGCTCCAAATCTAATAAGCTCCCCCTCATTTCGATCTGAGAACTCCTCAGAGTGATCTTTTTAGTCTGTATTTCTATTAGCATTTTACTTACCACCAGTGAACCAATCTCTGAGAATTTCCAAATGCTCTCTATTCTCTTTGTCATCTTCTGAGCCCTCACTAGATTCTAGGTATTTTCTAGCCTTCTTCCCCAAATTCTTCCATCCTCTGCTATTACCCAGTTCCAAAGCTGTTCAGGTATTCCTTATGAGTAACGCCCCACTTCTTGGTACCAATTTTCTGCATTAGTTCATTTTCTGTTGCTTTTAACAGAATACCTAAAACTGGGTAATTTATAAATAAATTAATTTTATATCTTACATTTCAGAGGATAGGAAGTCCAAGGTCTGCGGGTTACATCTGGTGAGGGCGTTTTTCTTGGTGGGGCAGAGAGAATCCCGAGGTGGCTAAGGGCATCACATGGCAACAGAGTAAGAGCATTTTTTTTGTTTTTAATTATACATACATGTGGGGTACAATGTTGATTTTCAATAATTGTGTAAAATGTGTGGTGGTTAGATCAGTATACTTAGCTTATTCATCACTACAGTATGCAATCATTCTTTGTGTCCACTGGCCAAGTCCTTATTACCCCCTGCCCCTCCACATCCCCTCCCTTTTTCCACCTCTAGTTTTCTAAAAGCTTGACATATTTCTGTGATTGTTGTTTCTTTCTTTCATTCTCTCTTGTCTCTCTCTATTGCACTGTTGGTGGGGCTGTAAATTAGCCCCATAGTCACTGTGGAGAACAGTACAGAGGTTCCTTAAACAACTACAGATAGAATTTCCATATGATCCAGCAATCCCACTCCTGGGGATATATCCAGAGGAGTGGAAAACATCAGGTCAAAGGGATACCTGCACTCCCATATTTATTGCAGCTCTATTTACAATAGCTAGGCAATGGAACCAACCTAAATGTCCATCAATAGATGAGTGGATAAAGAAATTGTAGTATATATACACAACAGAATACTACTCAGCCATAAAAACGAATGAAATTCTACCATTTGCAGCAACGTAGATGAGCCTGGAGAATATAATTCTAAGTGAAACAACTCAGGTACAGAAAGAGAAATCTCACATGTTCTCACTCATGACCAGGAGCTGAATCCATAAATAAACAAATGAACAATAAAGAGTAAGAGCATTTTAACATGCTCACTTGCTCTTCTTGTCAAGACACCAATGCCAGTCTTGTGATTACTTTCATTTATTAACCCATTAATCTACTAATTTGTGAATGAATTAATCTATTTATGAGAGCATAAACCTCATGATCCAATCACCACCTACAGGCCCCACCTCTTAACACTGCCACACAGGGTATTAGACTTCCATGTGAGTTTTGGAGAGGACAAATATTTAGACCACAACAGAGAGGCTGTGGCTTCAGGATCGGGGCATATATGGGATTGAGAGAGGTGGGGGCTCCTTTCCTGAAGTGGCTTAAAAGTGGCATTTTGGAGAAGCAAGAATTGTGCAGACACGTCTCCCTCTCTGGGGATCCCCACTAGGAATGGCTGCTGTTTAACTCAGTGGCAAAAGATTCCCACGTCCTCTGCAGAGCAGCCAATAGATACCATGATGGTTTTTGCAATGTGGGTGATACTGATAGCCTTTAGCTTTTTTTTCTTTCTTTGCTCTTAGCCATCTCCTGCTGTCTGAGATATACCAATCTCTCCCAATCTCTCCAGTCATTCTTTTTACTGTGGATATTCTCATTTGTTTTTGTTCTACTGTGTTGCTACAGATACTTTAATGGGCTCTTGAGCCCTCTCGGGGTTTTTCTGGTTTGTGAATGGCTGTTTTTATTTTATTCTATTTTATTTTATTGTGGGGGAAATGAAGTCTGATTTCTCCTACTTCACCATCTTAGTGACCTCACTCCTTCAATACACATATTTTAAAACCTACTCCCAGAAAAATAGGCTTACTAAGTCTGCATGCTTAATAATATTAATATATTTTAGGGATATTCTAAGGTATATCCATTGCACATTATGTCTCAGAATTATTATATTTTATAGCTAAGAGTGTTTTCTGTAAGATCTTTTAAAATACATTTTCATAAGTTACATATAATAGTCACACTTTTTTTGAATATTTGGTTAATTATTGTTGCTTTGGGTTGAATGTGTCCCCCAAAGTTTCATGTATTGAAAACTTAATCCCCACTGTAACAGTATTAATGGGTGGGAAATCCTATTATGGTAACTGAAAAGTGTGGCCTTTAGGAGGTGATTAGGTTGTGAGGACTGTACCGTTGTAAATGGACAGATGGTGTAATGGGTGGTAATGGGCATGGTTCTGATGATTTTAAAAGGAGAGCAAATGAGGAGGTTAGCTCTCTCTTGCTCAGCCATTTCACCATGTGACACCCTGCATTACTGTGGAGAATCACCACCTAGGAAAAGGCCTCACCAGATGTGTTCCCTGGACTTTCTACTTCTTAGACTCTGAACTGTAAGAAATAAATTCTACTTATAAATTACCCAGTTTCAGGTTTTCTGTTATAAGCAACAGGAAAATAGACTAATATAATTATCTGAACAGATATTTTATCTAAAACTTTTTTGAATTGCCTTTGTTTTTTCTGCATTCCACAGAAATAACCAAATTTTCTTGTCAGTTGCATTATTCTCATAATGAGCTCTTATCAGATCTTTCACTTTGCAAATCTTCAGTCATAATTTAATCACAGACATTCTAATACTTTTGTTATCTACCTACATGGTTTTTTTGTTTGTTTGTTTTTCAAAATATGCTTATGCGGGCCGGCCCAGTGGCGCACTGCTGTAGTGTGCCGCTTGGGAAGCGCGGCGGCGCTCCCGCCGAGGGTTCGGATCCCACATACAGACCGGTTCCTGCTCACTGGCTGAGCGAGGCACGGGAGCAACACCGAGGGTTGCGATCCCGTTGCTGGTCCCGGTCCGGTACGGGGGCGACACTGATGGTTGCGATCCGTTGCCGGACACGGAAAAAGACAAAAAGGAAAAAAATATATATATACTTATGCTTCCCTGAAAGAGCTTGTAAATATAAGCCAGAGTGCTTCATTTTCAATGAAAAACTGTCTGAGAGTCCCAAGGAAAAGGAAAATGCCAGGCAATTTTGGGTACAGTTTCTTATGTTGTCACTTAAATAATTTTGAAAACACATTAGTGCATTAAGTCAACATTTCTAAAACTTTAATTGATGAACAAATAGGACTGAAATTGATAACCCAAGATCAAATGGAAAAAGCCTTGTCATATTTGAAAATAATACTTATTTAAACCAATATGACCAGCACTTAAAAAAAACAAGGCACAACAAATGCTATCACCTGAAAGTTAACAGAAACAGGCTGATGTTTTATCTATATTGATGACCTGTTAAGATGCCCAGACAGCTGCTAGGTCTTTCCTTACACCTTTGTCCAAATATAGCCCATGGCTTTCATAAGATTACATATCATGAAAAAAGGAAATCTTAAAGGTCTCCTGCACACTCGAGGAATCTTCAACTTGTCCCACCTGCCAGAAATAAATCATGGTGAAAATGTAAAGGTGGGGCACGGAAAAGTACCAGATTTGTTGGTCCCTTCCTTCATTGACAAATATATTTCAGTAATCTCCCAAGGTCTCATGAGTAAAATATATTCTTTTTTGTGACCGGTAAGGGGATCACAACCCTTGGCTTGGTGTCGCCTGCACTGCGCTCAGCCAGTGAGCGCACCGGCCATCCGTATATAGGATCCGAACCCGCAGAAGGAGCACAGCACTCTCCCGAGTGAGCCACGGGCTCGGACCAATATATTCTGATGAAGATAGCCGTAATGCTCTACTCAGCTTGTCTAAATTACAGACAGGTTTATTTTTGACTGTTAGTCCCTGACCTTCCATTTTTAGAGCATGTACTTTAGAAAACTTGCAAGTATAAATTCTTTCTATGCCCCCTTTGAGATGTAAATATTCTCCCAACCTCTTGCCAATTTTACAACCTGGAAATGTATTTCATAAGAAACTAGAGCCACATTTTGAAATGTAATTATCAAGAAAGATAGCACCCCATCTCCCAGTTTTTGTTGGAGAGTAGGAGCTTAACTTTGATAAGCACCAATTAGCAAACACAGGTGGCCTAATCACATTAACTATTCTACTAACCTCTAACATTCTCAATTACTTTTTCAGTAGCTCATGTGGCACTTAAATGTCCTCCCACTTTTTGTTTCAACATCGTTTAGTTCAATATGCTCTAATATAGCAAATATCTTGAGTAAAATGTTTGTTTAACTCTGTCTGATGCAATTTTCCTTTAACAGTTCTAACCTCAGTGTGCATTTTTTCAGGGTGGTTGGAAGCTCTTCTCCATAAACAGGCTACTTTCACCACTCTAGCTAAACTGCTACTAAAAAGAATTTTCCCTACTTGAAGAATCCCTTTATTCATCTCTAGCAACAGAGGAACTCACTTCACAAGTAAGGTATTCAGGATATATAATGAGTATTTCTCCTCTCACAAAAGCTCTACTGTCCTTACCGTCCTCAAGCCTCTGAAAAGTAGAACAGGTGAGTATCATTAAACACAAAAGAGCCAAACTGTATGAAGAGCTCAGCCAGTTAGGGCTAAAGTCTTACCTGATTATACTTTGATCATCCCTTTCTGGTCAAAATTAAATTATCCCTTTATAAAATTATTGACAGGCCAATAGGGATTCCTTACACCATCCAGATCTTAAAAGACTCTAATCTGACCCGATGATATCTTTAAATATTACCAAGGTCTTATTAAATAAACTCATACTTAACAAATCAATTCTGTATTTCTCCCAGTCATCCTATTGCAACTGCACCATATATGATTGCGAGGAAAATATAAGAAAATGGTCAGGATCCCTCAGATGTTCAGAATCTTGCTGAGCATTTGATGTAAATATGCACGTGAGCCCAGGTATTCCTTGGTTATTGTTTAATGTGAGTGCATATGTGTGCCCAGGTGTCCTAAGTTATTGACTTAAGTATGAAGGATGAGTGGCTCTGATCCATAGTGCCCCCCCCCCGCCCCTTGAATACCTCCTGGGGGGAGGGGATGGTCATAGGAAGGCCATTACTGGTGCTGGAGGCTGTTGCTGCCAGTGCCCCGAGGATGCCCCAAGCGGCCACTGCTACTGCTGCTATTGCTGAGGACTGAGCTCATGTCATCTGCCAATGGCTCCCAGGATCATTCCCAATTACCTAACATGGACCTGTGCATGAGGTGTCTGGTGACCCAGCCTGGCATGTGAGGGGTCTGGTGCCCCAGTCTGCACAATGGGTTTGAAGGGTCTGAGCCCTAGCCCTGACAATAGAAATGGAAACTTAGTATAACTAAGATAATGAAATGTTTTGGTTTTAGTTATGAATTACTTTAACAATACAATTGCCTAGCTTTACAATTGGCTACATCAGCAGGAGTCCAACAATACACCTAAGGATACAATTAGCATAGCTATTGCTGTAACCTGACAATGATCTTTGCTCGGCCTTTAAAAACCTAACACCACCTTAAAGTGACATTACAAGTGGATTAACGTGGCAGCCTAGGACGGCACCAGGAGAAAGCAGGGTGGGAGTGTCTGCGGGAACCTTGCCTTAGCCCTTATTGGCAGTTATATATCTCTGTCAAAAAAACTCACTGGGGGTTGAGCTTTTCAAATCAAGTTTATCTC
>NW_007738065.1:37544-42360 GCF_000696425.1 Galeopterus variegatus
GTCTTAAAACTGATGAAAAAAATAACAAATCATACCAAAACATGGGGGATACTGCAAAAGCAATACTAAGGGGGAATTTATTGCATTAAATGCTTACTTCAGAAGAATGGAAAGATGGCAAATAAACAATCTAACACTTCACCTTAAAGAACTAGAAAAACAAGAAAAATCCAAACCCAATGTAAGTAGATGGAAAGAATTAATTAATATCAAAGCAGACCTAAATGAAATAGAAACCTGAAAAACAATACAAAAGATCAATGAAACAAAAAGTCAGCTGTTTGAAAAGGTAAATTGTTGGGCCTTTAAAAAACTAACACCACCTTAAAGTGACATTACAAGTGGATTAACGTGGCAGCCTAAGACGGCGCCGGGAGGAAGCAGGGTGGGAGTGTCTGCGGGAACCTTGCCTTATCCCTTATTGGCCGCACTTGTGAACACTGCCTAATTGCAATAGCTAGGTATTGAGACAGGATGCATGCCCTTAACCCTTAAGCTGATTGGAGGATGTAAAAACCTGCCTTTGCCATTTACCTTTAAAAGCCAATGCTTGTGTGTTAATAAACGGAACTGCTTGACAGAACCCCCACCGCGTCTGAGTGTCCTTTAACTGGGCTGGTTTGGGGCCGGTGGTGTGCTCACCTCTCTTCACGGCTCTCTTCCCCTGTCTCCTTCAAAAGGGGACCAGAGGGAAAGAGGAATCCCGGGCCATTCGCTCGCCCACTGAAAGGAACGAGGCTATGGCTGTACGGGTCGGCTGCTGGCGGCGGACCCGACAATAAATAAAATTGACAAACCTTTAGCAAGACTAACTAAGAAAAGAAAACAGAAGACCCAAATAACAAAAATTAGAAATGAAAAAGGTGGTATTACAACTGATGTGTTAGAAATACAAGGAATCATTAGAAACTACTATAAACACCTATATGCCAACAAATTTGAAAATCTGGAGGAAATGGATAAATTTCTTGACACATGGAAACAACCAAAAATGAGGCAAGAAGATATAGAAAATTCAAACATACCAAGAACAATAAAAAAGTTTGAAGCTGTTATCAGAAGGCTCTCAACAAAGAAAAGCCCAAGAATGGATGGGTTCACTGCAGAGTTCCACCAAAACTTCAAAGAGGAATTGGTACCAATTCTCTACAAACTATTACAAAATATTGAAACAGAGGACATTCTTCCAAACTCATTCTATGAGGCAAACACCACCCTGATACCAAAACCAGACAAAGATACAACAGAAAAAAAAATACAGGCCGATATCCTTGATGAATATAGATGCAAAATCCTTAATAAAATACTAGCTAACAGAATATGGCAACACATACGCAAAATTATGCACTGTGATCAAGTGGGATTCATCCCAGGGATGCAAGGATGGTTCAACGTATGCAAATCAATAAATGTGATACTTTGCATCAATAAAAGCAAAGGCAAAAACCATATGATTATCTCTATAGATGCTGAAAAAGCATTAGACAAAATTCCACATTTGTTCATGATAAAGACTCTCTACAAGTTAGGTATAGATGGAAAATATCTCAACATAATTAAAACTATATTTGATAAGCCCACTTTCAATATCATCCTGGATGGGGAGAAGCTCAAAGCTTTCCCCTTAAGAACAGGAACTAGACAAGGATGCCCACTCTCACCACTCCTAGTCAACATAGTGTTGGAAGTATTAGCCACAGAAATCAGAGAAGAGAAGGAAATAAAGGGCATCCAGAGTGGAAAAGATGAAGTCAAACTGTCCCTGTTTGTGGATGATATGATCCTATATATTGAACAGCCTAAGGCCTCTACAAAAATATCTTAAAAGTTGATAAATGATTTCAGCAAAGTTGCAAGATTCAAAATCAACACACAATAATCAGTAGCATTTTTATACTCCAGCAATGAACATGCAGAAAAAGAAATCAAGAAAGCTAGCCCATTTACAAGAGCCACCAAAAAAAACCCAAAATATTTAGGAATAAAGTTAACCAAGGATGTGAAAAATCTCTATGAAGAGAACTACAAACCAATATTGAGAGAAGTTAAAGAGGACACAAGAAGATGGAAAGATATCCCACACTCTTGGACTGGAAGAATTAACATTGTGGAAATGTCCATATTACCCAAAGTGATCTACATATTACATGCAATCCCCATCAAAATCCCAGTGACATTTTTCTCAGAAATGGAAAATCTATCCATACATTTATATGGAATAACAAAAGTCCAAACATAGCCAAAGCAATCCTAAGCAGAATAATAAAGCTGGAGGCATAATACTACTTGACTTTAAACTATACTAAAAAGCTATAATAACCAAAACAGCATGGTCCTGGCATGAAAATGGACACATGGATTAATGAAATAGAATAGAGAACCAGAAATCAAACCGTACTCTTACAGCCCTCTAATCTTTGACAAAGGCACCAAGTCTACACTCTGGGTAAGAGCCTGCCTCTTCAGTAAATGGTGTTGGGAAAAATGGATATTCATATGTAGGAGAATGAAACTAGATCTGTATCTCTTACCATACACTAAAATCAACTCAAAATGGAATAAAGAATTAAATATACATCCTGAAACAATAAAACTCCTTAAAGAAAACATAGGGGAAACACTCCAAGAAGTAGGAGTGGGTATAGACTTCATGAATATGACCCCAAAAGCACAGTTAACCAAAGGAAAAATAAACACATGGGATTATATCAAACTAAAAAGCTTCTGCACAACAAAGGAAACAATCAAGAGAGTGAAAAGACAACCAACGGAGTGGGAGAAAATATTTGCAAAACATACATCTGAGAAAGGATTAATAATGCTGGCAAGGTTGAGGAGAAAAAGGAACTCTCATACATTATTGGTGGGACTGCAAAATGGTGCAGTCTTTATGGAAAATGGTATGTAGGTTCCTAAAACAATTACAGATAGATCTACCATATGACCAGGCTATTCCACTGGAATATACCCATAGGAATGGAAATCATCATGCTGAGGGGATACCTGTACTCCCATGTTTATTGCAGCACTATTTACAATAGCCAAGAGTTGGAACCAGTCCAAATGTCCATCATCAGATGAGTGGATAAGGAAACTGTGGTATGTCTAAACAAGGGAATTCTTGTCTGCTATAAAATAGAATGAAATACTACCATTCACAACAACATGGATGTACTTAGAGAAAATTATATTAAGTGAAACAAGTCAGACACAGAAAAAGAAATACCACATGTTCTCACTTATTTGTGGGAGCTAAAAACATATATTAAAAAAATATACAAACAAATAAAGGATGGGGGGGAAGAAGACACAACAATTGCAATGATTCTTTGAAGTTGTTAAGACAAGTGAAGAGATAAGATGTAGTGAGGAGGGGGAGGAGAGAAAAGGAGGGGAGAAAGAGAAATGGGTAAAGGGACACAAAAATCAACTACAATGTATACTGAGAAGTTAAAATAAAAAAAAAAAGAAAACATGGTTAATATAGACAATGGAATACTATTCAGCCTTAATAAAAGAGGAAATTTTGTCATTCCTGATAACATGGATGGAATTGGTGAACATTATTCTAAGAGAAGTAAGCCAGGCTCAGAAATAAGTAGACCACATCTTTTAACTTACCTGTGGAATCTGAAACAATCAAACTCATAGAAACAGAGAGCAGAATGATGGTTAGAGAGGCTGGGGGTGAGGGCAAGAAATGGGGAGATAATGGTCACAAGAAGAGAAATCTCAAATAGAAAATAGGAATAAGTGTGTGTTATTTTTAAGATCTATTGCACATCATGGTGAATATAGTTAATAATAGAGTATTGTACATTTTAAAATGCTGAGAGTAATTTTAAATGTCTCATCCAGAAAAAAAGCACTAAGTATTTAGGGTATTAGAAAAAGAGTGTTAAGTATTTGAGGTATTAGATATGTTAACTAGGTTTATGTAATTATTCCCCATTGTATTCACAAATCATAATATTGCTTTGTACATCATAAATATACACCATTATAAATTATCAATTTGTAATAATAAAACAAATACACAAAACACGTTTAGCCATATGGGTGGACTTGATAATTTCTGTATTCTTCTGTTAAATTTTATACTATTATATTTGAAGCAAATATTTAAAGTGCACATAAGTTTGGAAATCTCATATTTTTTACTGGTTGTAGTTACACATTTTTTAACAATGCAGTGTGTCTCTAAATATAATACTATTTTACCCAGAATGCCATTTTCTCAAAATATACATATAGGTATATCAGCTTCTTTTTATACAATATGACCAGTTTATCTTTTCTCCATCCTTTTATCTTCAATTTCTGTTGTACTAGGCTTTTCTGTTTTAAGCTGCTAACTGCAAAATGTACTTTCCATGTATTTTGGTGGCTTTTTGTGTATGTACCCAATACAAATTTTATTTTATTCAGCATTTGTGGGTGTTTCTATCAGGAAATCTCCATGTTTTCTAAAACACAATATTCTCTTTTTTGATTTGTATGCATTTTAATGTGTTCTAAAAAATTGTCAGCTATTAAGTATTTGAATACAGTTTTCATCCTGAAATTTCTTTTTTATTTGTAATGGACAGTTTAATGGAAAAGGTTTTTTATGTTCTCCACTTTATAATTTCTATCTAGGTTACTTTTAAAATACTGACTTCCAACGAGTTTTGATGTCACTAAAATATAATTTTCATATTATTCTTATATTTTTTAGATTTTTCTTTAGAATAAATTCGCAACTATCTACCTTGTAAGTATAGTTGGTGAAAATTTGCAAAAAGAAACAAAACAAAAGCAAAAAAAAAAAAAAAAA
>NW_007738065.1:43108-45367 GCF_000696425.1 Galeopterus variegatus
GACGGAATCCACCCACATTGGTGAGCATGGATATTCTTTACTTAGTCTACTGATTCAAATGTTAATCTTTCCCAGAAAAAAATCTCACAGACACACCCAGAAATAATGTTGTAAATGCTTTCTTGGCATCCCTTAGCCCAGTCAAGTTGACATAAAATCAGCTATCACACTCCTAGTACCTGAGAATATGACTGTATTTAGAGATGGGGCCTTTAAAGAGGTAATTAAGTTAAAGTGATGTCACTAGGGTGGATCTCAATCGAATATGATTGATATCCTTATTTAAAAAAGATCAGAACACAGACACACACTGAGAGAAGACCATATGAAGTCACAGGGAGAAGACAGTCATCTACAAGCCAAGGAGAGAGGACTCAGAGAAAAACAACCATGCTGACAACTTCATCTCAGGCTTCTAGCTCCAAAACTGTGAGAAAATAAATGCCTGTTGTCTAAGCCATCCAGGTTATGGCATTTATTACAGCAGCCATAGCAAGTAAATAAAGTGGCGATTTGTTTTATTTTACTATTTTATTTTACTTTGCAGATTTTGATGATTTGGACCAAAGGGACATGAGGAAAACTGGTGATTTGGAAGGTAAAAAGGGGAAAATTAAGGGATGATTCAAATTTTCTATATGAACAATTGGAAAGATGGCGTTTTATTAAATAAGTTGAAGAACATTACAGGAGGAGCTCATTTGGGGAAGGGGAAAGATGAAAAAAATTCAGGATTGTTTTTTGACATGTTACACTATGATAAGTAGAGAGGTATATATGTTTGTCATTCAGGTGAAAAATCTAGACTACGGATATCAATCTACAATCTTTAATTCTCCATGGTAGTTATGAAATCTGATGTGCCACCAGCCGATCAAATCAAATGTTTCCAGAGGAGTGCATAATCAACTTCGTCCAGCTGCTTGTTGGTTAGGTATGATGAAAACAGAAAACTGACCATTGGATTCAGAAATATGCATATGACCTATATATGGTAAGCCATGGATGGACTAAGAAAGGCAGTGTGAAGTGGTATGTCCTGCGGATACTGATTATTGCCATTTTGAGAGAGAGTAAGGTGTGAGAAATTAAAGATACTGAAGATTACAATTCTTTCCAATAATTTTGCTGAATAGGAAAAAGAAAATTAGCTCACAGTTGGAGGAAAAAATATGTTCAAGAGAGTTTTGGGTTTGCTTATAGTTATTCAGAGAAATAATATTTCTATAGATTAATGGGGTTGACACGTTGATAAGGAAAAATTAATGGTTTGAGAGAGAGGATAAAAATCCATGGTCAATATCCACAAGTAAGTAAATGCAGGCTTGGCTTTAGCTCAGAATTCAAGAAGCTCATTCAATGCAATCCCCATCAAAATTCCAATGACATTTCTCTCAGAAATGGAAAGAACTCTCCAGACATTTGTATGGAATAACAAAAGACCTCGCATAGCCAAAGCAATGCTGAGCAAAAAAAATAAAGCTGGAGGCATAACACTACCTGACTTTAAACTATACTACAAAGCTATAATAACCAAAACAGCATGGTACTGGNGCAACTATCTACCTTGTAAGTATAGTTGGTGAAAATTTGCAAAAAGAAACAGAACAAAAGCAAAAAAAAAAAAAAACATACTAGATTAGTAACTTCTTATACTGTATTAATGTAAAATACCACAAGGACTTATTCTAATTCTGCATCTTTAATGATGATGAATGTTGAGAATTTTTGAAAAGGAAAATTTTTAATCTCAATAATGGATGTTATGTGTTGAATTTTGTCTTCCCATAATTTTTATGTTAAAGTCCTAATGACCTGGACTAGTCAGGATTCTCCAGAGAAGAAAATCTAATAGGACACACACAGACAGATAGGTAGATAGACAGATACATGATGGACAGGTAGATAGATATGAGAACATTTATTATTGGAGTTGACTCATTCAATTATGGAGGCCAAGAAATCCCACAATATTCTCTCTGCAAGCTGAAGACCAAGAAAGCTGGTGGTGTAATTCAGTCTGAGTTTCAAATCTAAGAGCTGTGTTTACCACTGAGATAAGTCCTGGAGTTTGAAGGTTTTAGAACCAGAAGCTCCTATACATGAGGACATAAGAATAGGGGTGTCCCAGCTCAGTCAGAGAAGAGAGAATTAGTTCTTCCTTCATCTTTTGTTCTATCTCAGCCCTCAGAGGGTTAGACGGAATCCACCCACATTGGTGAGCATGGATATTCTTTACTTAGTCTACTGATTCAAATG
>NW_007738065.1:47129-47340 GCF_000696425.1 Galeopterus variegatus
ATGGCCAGTTAGCTCAATGGTTGAGCATGGTGCTGAGAACACCAAGTCAAGGGTTAAGATCACCTTACTGGTCATCTTTTAGGGAAAAAAAAAAAGAGAAAAGAAAGAAATACCACAATAAAACTGAATTTTCAGGTGGAGAGAACAGACCTATAGTTAGTAGAGGTGGGAAAGGGGGAAGGGGAGGGGATTAGAGAATAATTGGGTAAAG
>NW_007738066.1:0-7394 GCF_000696425.1 Galeopterus variegatus
GGCCCAGCCCACTGTGAGGCAGGTGACCGGCGGGCCATGGCAGGCCCCAGACTTTGTTTTTCGTTGCTGCTGGCGGCAGCGTTCGCAGGGCGGGCGACAGCCCTATGGCCCTGGCCCCATTACATCCAAACCTCCGGCCAACGCTACGTCTTGTACCCGAACAACTTCCAATTCCAGTACCATAGCAGTTCGGCCGCGCAGCCGGGCTGTTCTGTCCTAGATGAGGCCTTCCAGCGCTACCGTGAGCTGCTCTTCGGTTCTGGGTCTTGGCCCCGTCCTCACCTCTCAGGTGAGTCGGACCTGCCCCTTCTCGTTCCCAGGCCCGGGAAGGGCCTGCCTTGGGACAGCCTCTCCCCCCAAGCCTCCTGGGGCGCCTCCCATGGGTTTTGCCTCAGCCTCTGAGCACACGCCCTCCACTCTCTCCTGCCCTTTTTCTCCACCTGTCGTCTCAGCCTCCCCAGGGTGGAGTCCTCCTCCTACATTCACTGCTTCACTGAGCTGACTTCTGAGGCCACATTTATCTGGAATTCTTCCCTCGGGCTATATTAGATTTTCATCCACAAATGTCTACTGTAGGACTACAGTTCGGTCAGGATATCAAGTTATTGAAAATACTGTGCTAGTAGACGTCTAAGGTGATCCTTCTGACCATGTTCTAGTGACTCAGGGTCCTAGTGAGGCCGTGACCAGGGCTGGGTAGAGGAGACCAGAGAAGACACCCAAAATTCGTGAGACACGATGGGAAAACATATGCAAAATTACATAAAAGTGTGACATGTAGCATGTTTAGTAAATGTTTAAACTGTGAGAAGTCATAGAACAATCAAATCCACAAGGAAATGAGTTTCCAGCAGCCACTTAACATGAGGTGGTAGATGTAATTAGCCAGGGCTGAAAAGAGGGTATCCCCGGCAGGAAGCAAGGCTTGAGCAGAGCACAGAGAGTTGTGATTGAGCTTAAAGTTCTAGCCTGGCCTATGTGATGAGGATGGGGGCTGAAGAGTAGGGAGGGAGGAGGCGGGGGAAAGTGTGGGCTTGAAATGAAGAATGAAGAGTGCTCTGAATATTGGTTTCATTTAAGATGGCAGGGGCTAGTGATTTTCTTCTCAGCAACAATGTAGTTCTGAAAATTGTGTTTGAAGGTAATTATTCCACAGCAAATTTATGGGTAGAGTCAGCAACGTAGAGGAGTACAGTTCTACATTACGGGCTTAAAATTTGGAGTTTTCTTGATAACCTTCTGGAATTTAGTTCTCTGATTATGTCGTATAGGTGTTATTGGGGGAAGAAGCCATATTTATGGTTGGGTCATATAATAACATCATTTTGTATAATGTTTCAAGTGTGCTTAAATTACGTTCACAAATGTTCTCATTTGATATATAGACTTTAAAGCATTTGATTGAACAGATGGCGCTTAGAAAGTGACAAATGATTTAAGGAAAGAAACAGAATTTCAGCATGCCGGTAGTTCTTAACTGGTAAAATGTATTAGGCTAGGGAGGATAAAAGTCCCGCTATTAGGTGTGGTAGATCACGTATTTCTCTGAGTCCTTCCTGACAAGTAATAGAGTGCCTTACACAATTGGCATGCAGAATACATTTCTTTGGGTTATACAACAGTTAGGGCCTGCCTTATGCAAAAAATAGATTTGTCATCTAATTGGTATGTGCTAATCCCAGTGCTAGGTACTCTAGAGGTTATAAGAAAAGTGCAAGATGTAGGCCCAAGCTCGGCAGTTCTGTTGGGGAAATATGAAGCAGAAATACACAATGTGTTATAAAGTGCTCAAAAGATAAGTAGGGCATTTACTACTACTGTATAAGTGAGGATAATTCCTGTGCTTCTAAATTAAGCCTTAAAGTCCATTGCTATGGGACTATAATTTAATCAAGTAAATAGAAATGGGGAGATTATGTAACAATGGGGTGCCATAAATTCCCTAATGAAAGAGATATAGAGCCAGATAAGAAACTCAATGAGAAGTTTATTTCAATTTATCATTACCTTCCTGTGAATTAATTTGCATTATTAATTGGGGGTTCTTGTCTATTGAGAGACGGTGAAGACTTTGTTGGGTGAACATTACCAAAGGCTAGTCACTTCTCTGTTGTTCTTCCCGTGGAGTCTTCCCTTTGGAGCATAGTTTACTGTGGGGGTTTTCTTCGAGCTATAGTTTCAGTTCTGTAGAAACAAGGATGAAGCAACGGAGGGGAAAGCAATGTCAACAAGGCCCAAACTATAGTCTTTTTCTCTATGGGTCCAGTTTTGGTAAAGAAAGCAGCATAGGTAAGTTAAATCCTAACTAACAGATTTCCGTCCCTTTACTTGTATGTAATGTCTAGGCCAGTGTTTTCCTTAATGCAGTAAAACTTCTGGTTTTGACATAAACTTGGAACTCAGTGGAATTTATACCTCCCTTTTCTGAAGAACAGGTCTGGTATTGAGGTTTGATTTTATTCTGAATTCAAGGGTTAACCTTAGTCCCACCAGTTGCTAAATGGTCTGTGGAGGTGTTTAGTATTTGTCACCTGTCTTTCTCATTGAGAGGTGTTTTTACCAATTGGAGGGTGTGTGTTGCATGTTGTTGAACCTGTTAAATGGAATTATTTTAGGATCTAGATACTTGAATGAATCTAGTTCTTTGATTATTAAGCCACATCCTGTTTGCAAATAAAGATCTGATCATTTGGAATGGTACCCATCTAATGTTGCTCCATATACTTATTTGGGTGCTTGATGGAGCTGATAAAGCCCAAATTTTCCAGGTAAAGTGGCTAAATCTAATTATGCCAGTTGACTGCATTCTTCTGTGCTTTTCCTGAAACAGGTTGATTGAAGCCTTAGTACTTCATGGGTATTATAAGGTTCCCATCCTGGTCTAATGTTCACATGCACATCCCTGAGAGATGCTCAGGATGCCGTTGTCCCTGAACAGAATAATCCCTGTCCCCTTCTCCAGCCCTTTTATTCTAGAATGAAAGTAAGATTATTATTATTTTTTTTTTTAAAAAGATGACTGGTAAGGGGATCTTAACACTTGACTTGGTGTTGTCAGCACCACGCTCTCCCAAGTGAGCTAACTGGCCATTCCTATATAGGGATCCAAATCCATGGCCTTGGTATTATCAGCACCACACTCTCCCAAGTGAACCACGGACTGGCTCTTCAAAGTAAGATTATTTTACGAGTATCTGGATCCTCCTGCAGCCATTATCAGTATTTGTTTTGCTTATCCTCAGATATTAAGCAAATGACTAAGTTAGTAAGTGGCGTTATAATCTGAATCTTCTAAAATACCTCCCTCCTTTGGTCATTCCTTCTATAAGTATGCATGGAACATAGCAAATATTTAATAATTGTGAACATATTAACATTAAAGAGCTTCTCTGTGAAAAAGTTGGTAAGAAGGCTTCATGGTTTTTGTTTATTTCTAAGATCATCAAGGAGTGATTTGCAGATTTTCATTTAGGATTCCCTTTCCTTTCAAGTTTCAAATTTGGAGTGTAGGCATGTGATTCCAGAGAAAGAAGGATCACACCATGATCCTAACTCTTAATCCCAACTCATGCTGCTCTTAACTCATCACAAAATTGAAGATGCATTGAGATTGCATCCAGGGAATGTAGGAGGGAAACATAAGATTAGGTAGCTGGGCTGGGGACAAAGAGTAATGCTTGATTAGTTCTCTGCACTCTAATTGGGCCAGCGGCTGAGTACATTTTAATCTTTCCCAAGGCAAGGATAAGGCATATACCTGCAGAAGATTTGGTTGCCAGTAAGTTTATTGTTTTAAGAGCAAAGATGAAGAAAACAACGTGAAAAGAGGGTTTTGAGATAGAAATATTTTTCTTGCGAAGGAGTAGGGATACATAAAGAGAAATACAGTGATGAATATGTTGTCTTTGGAAAGGAGATAGGTAGCAGAAGCATAGTTTTTCGCCAGGGAGCAAAATAATTGTCATATTTCATTTTGAATTCAAGGGCCTAGATTTGTATGGCCTGTAGTCCTCAACCAGCTTCTCTTCTCACAGCCTTTTTTTTTTTTTTCTTTTTTACCTAAATCATAATGCTTTACCAATAGCCATGGATAGTACTGAGCCCAAGAAGGTCAGCTTGATCAAGGTGTGTGTGAGGGTAGTCTGGGCCTGGTTTATGAAAAACCTGAGTCTTTTTCTCTTGAGTTGTAGTTGTTCCCCTTGCTTTGGACATTCTGCTTGAAGACTGTATACATTAGAGGACTCAGGGTCTGCAGCAAGGTTTATTCCAGATCAGCCAGAGGATGTTTTTAATGACACATTTAACTATGTTCCCTCAAGCAAATTGCCTAACTTCCAAGCTGTTGCTGCTACTTCTTTTTAAAAATCTGCCTACATTCCATGCATTTCTGAAGATAACAAGGAAATAGTTATGAATGTCTTTGCAGTCTTCGAAGGAGGGTACAACAGAGGGAAGAACTTGGTGATTTAAAAAATAAAAATAAAAAAAATAAAAATTTAAACAGTTTGAGTCTGAGATGTCCTTCCTTCCATTTCCTTTTACTGTACTCCCTCAGCTCCAAACAGAAGAGCAAAATAGGGCATTGGAGAGTTTTTGTGAGTTGATAACTTGTTGTTGGTTTTTTGTTGTTGTTTGCTGTTTTTAACAGCAAGTGGGTACTTTTTTAGCTACACAGTCTCATACTAGGGCTTGTTGTCTGTTTCTTAGCCTGTTAAAGGCATAAGTCTCAATCCCTTTATTATGGATTATGCAGAAGGAAAGGAGGATCACTGTCTAACCAATACTTCTTTTAGAAATGAAAGAGGTCACTCATGTTTCTGCATTGACTAAATTTCCTCTGCTGGCCCTGGAAATAAGTGGTAAAATAGATCCAATTTGCATGTCAGCACCAGGCTCTCCCAAGTGATCCACTGGCTGGCCCTTTTTTTCTGATAATTGAAGTGCAGGGTGCTTTGGGCATGCAGAAGAGGAACACCTGACCAGGTGTGAGGGGCAGGAGGGAGGGGGGATGATACTTATTGAAAAGACTTTCATAGAGAGCCATTTAATCAGGTCCGAAGGTAGGAGTAGGTGGGGATGGAAGTAGTATTACACATAGAAAGAACTGCATGTGGGAAAGGCTTTAAAGCAAGAAGCTTTCATGCCACATTCAAGAAAATCAAGGTTAGTATGACTAAAGTACACAACTCTAGGGTGGATCAGCAAGTTCTGAAGCTAGAGGTCATGAAATGGCCTAGTAAGCCCTGGTAAGGAACGTGAACTTTTTTTTTTTTTTAAAGATTGACCGGTAAGGGGAAACTGGTAAGGGATCTTAACCCTTGACCTGGTGTTGTCAGCACCACACTCAGCCAGTGAGTGAACCAGCCATCCCTATATGGGATCCGAACCCGTGGCCTTGGTGTTATCAGCACCGCACTCTCCCAGTGAGCCACGGGCCAGCCCCAGGAAAGTGAACTTTATCCTAAAGTCAAGGAAGGTCAGTAAAGGCTATTAAACAGGATAAGTGATACAACTAAGCTCTGGCTGCTTTAGGGATTGGTGGAGAAAAGGACTGGAGGCAGGAAACCCAGTTAAAAGGCTGTTACTGTGGTCTAGATAAGACATAGTAATTGCGGAAGTAGATTGGTGGCTGTAGGGACAGAGAAAACTGGAAAGACTGAGTGATTTCGGAGGTGGCATGCATAGAAGTGGTGAGTTAGGTTGGAGGGGGAGGTGCTGAGGATGACTCACAGATTTCTGAGTTAGCAATTTGAGTGTTTGTTCTCATTCACATATTGCTGCCTTTCACAAATATAGGGTAAATAGTAGGAGAGGAAGGGAAGGAAGAGAGGGTAGAGAGAGAGATTAAGAGGTTGAGAGGTAGAGTGAGAATCATAAAAAGTAAGTTTGACTTTGGATGTGTTGAGTGTGAGGTATCTAGCAAACAGTTAGCTATGTGGTAAGCTCAGAAGAATGAATTTGGGGCTGGCCTGGTGGCGCACTGCTACAGTGCGCCGCTTGGGAGTGTGGTGGCGCTCCCACCGAGGGTTCGGATCCCACGTACAGACCGGCCGCTCACTGGCTGAGCGAGGTGCGGGCGCAACACCGAGGGTTGCGATTCCGTTGCCGGTCCCGGTCAGGTATGGGCACAACACTGAGGGTTGCAATCCGTTGCCGGTCACGAAAAAAGACAAAAAGGGAAGAAAAAAAAAAAGAAGAATGAATTTGAACCCTTCCAGAGGACAAGAAGTTCTAAAAGGCGACCATGGGAGGGTGGTTGAGGAGAAGGAGGATGTTGTTGGATAACTACTAAGCCAGAATGTGGGTTTGTTCTTCCTTTTGGGTGGTGAAATCATCTAGGATGGTAGCCAGCCTTGGGGTGGAGAAGACAACTGGGCACCAGGATCCAAAGTGTTGAGTAAGTGAAGAAGTGACCAGGAAGTTGCAGAATGTTGTGACAAGGAGAGGCTCCTTGACTTAACAGCAGGATGGCATGAGCCACAGAAGAGAGATATTTTTTTTCACTTGATGGTGGTGGATGGATGGCCAAGAAGCAGCCCCATATCTCAACCTTAGGATGTGAGAAGACGCTGCCTCTCAGAGCAAGTTGTAGGGAAGGTGGTGTGCGGTGTTCCTGGACTGAGCCAGGCTTCAGTTAAGGAGGAAGTGGAAGAGTCTGAGGATGTTGTAGTTAAATAACCATGCAATGAGATTTCAGAGGGTTTGTGTGGGTGGGTGATGTGTAGTACAGGTAGTCTGGTGAAGGAGAAGAAATAACATAAGAATGGGAGTATGGGATCAGGAATGAGCACAAAAGTTTATGTATATATTGGGTAAAGTGACAAAAGATGATAGAGGTATGGTACATTTTCCTGACTGTAAGATTGCTAAGAAAATGAGCTCCAGAGACAAGCAAGAATTTGTATATATATATGGGAATGTAATATATGATAAAGGAAGCATTTCTGATCAAAAGTGAAAAGGTTGGGCCGGCCCCGTGGCTCACTCGGGAGAGTGCGGTGCTGACAACACCAAGGCCACGGGTTCGGATCCCTATATAGGGATGGTTGGTTTGCTCACTTGGAAGAGTCTGGTGCTGGCAACACCAAGTCAAGGATTAAGATCTCCTTACCGGTCATCTGTTAAAAAAAGAAAAAAAAAGGGCCGGCCCGGTGGCGCACTGGAGAGTGCGCCGCTTGGGAGCGCGGAGGCGCTCCCGCTGCGGGGTCGGATCCCATGTGGAGACCAGTTCCCGCTCACTGGCTGAGCGCGGTGCAGGCCCAACACCGAGGGTTGCGATCCCGTTACCGGTCAGTAAAAAAGACAAAAAGGAAAAAAAAAAAAAAAAAAAAAAAAGAAAAAAATAGAAAAAGATTTTCAAAAAAAAAAAAAAAAAAAAAAAAAAAAAAAAAAAA
>NW_007738066.1:8225-32298 GCF_000696425.1 Galeopterus variegatus
AAAAAAAAAAAAAAAAAAAAAAAAAGAAAAAAATAGAAAAAGATTTTCAAAAAAAAAAAAAAAAAAAGTGAAAAGGTTGGGCCGGCCTGTGGCTCACTCGGGAGAGTGTGGTGCTGATAACACCAAGGCCACGGGTTCGGATCCCTATATAGGGATGGTTGGTTTGCTCACTTGGAAGAGTCTGGTGCTGGCAACACCAAGTCAAGGATTAAGATCTCCTTACCGGTCATCTGTTAAAAAAAGAAAAAAAAAGGGCTGGCCCGGTGGCGCACTGGAGAGTGCGCCACTTGGGAGCGCGGAGGCGCTCCCGCTGAGGGTTCGGATCCCATGTGGAGACCGGTTCCCGCTCACTGGCTGAGCGCGGTGCAGGCGCAACACCGAGGGTTGCGATCCCGTTACCGGTCAGTAAAAAAGACAAAAAGGAAAAAAAAAAAAAAAAAGACAAGGCTAAAATCTAGAAAGAGTTTCACAAATCAATAAAAGAAAACTAACTAACTAAAAAAATGTGCAAAGAATATGGCTAGTGAGTGCATACATTGATAAAATTCAGTCGTTATTAAAGAAATGCAAATTAAAGCAATGTTTGTTTTTTTAATCAGGCTGGCAAAGATGAAAAAAAATTGAGACAATCTAGTGTTGGAAGGATATGGAGAGATGGCTCCATATATGTGGATTGGGGTGTAAATCAGTACAATAATTTGGAATAATAATTTGACAGTATCAAAACCAAAAATTTTCCTGTCTTTGGCCTAGCATTTTCACTTCTAAGAATTTATCCTACAGGAATTTTTGACAAGTGCTTAGATATACAAATACACACACACACACACACACACACAGACAAGAATATTTATTTACTAGAGCATTGTTTATAACATTAAAAACTTAGAAACATTACCAAATGTCAGTGAACAGGATGGAGTTAGATAAGTCAATATATACCTCATCAATGGAATTCTATTCAACACACAAATAATGATATAGATCTATATACATTGACGTTAGGGCTGGCCAGTTAGCTCAATTGGTTCAACAGGATGGAGTTAGATAAGTCAATATATACCTCATCAATGGAATTCTATTCAACACTTACAAATAATGATATAGATCTATATACATTGACGTTAGGGCTGGCCAGTTAGCTCAATTGGTTAGAGCTTGGTGTTGTAACACCAAGATCAAGGATTTGGATCTCTGGACCGGCCAGCTGCAAATAAAAAAAGAAATATATATATTGACATTAAAAGATCTACAAATCATTTTAGTAAGTGGAAAAAAAGTCACAAACTAATATGTACTAGGATCCCATTTTTCCTAAAAAAATTAATAATAAGTCTATATATTTACAAAAAATTGGGAGACTGCAAAATGTTAATCAAAGTTATCTCCTGGGGTGTGGAATTAGAGGAAAATGTTCTCTTTCTAGTGGGGGTGGGAAAGACAGATGAGGTTTTAAAAGTAGGGGAAAAAAAGAAAACTGTTAAGTACAAATTTATTAACCAAAAAAGATGGAATGGGAATGAGAGGGAGGGGGAACATTCAGGATTCATCTGTGGGCAGGAGAGTGCACCTGTGAGTCGGTATTAGTAGCCTCTGGAGGGTGAAGAATCTTGGGAGGCATGGGGGAGAGCACCATGGTCTAGACTGATTTCAGTAGCACTCAGGAGAGGCTTCAGGCTCAGTCTGATTCTCAGACTCCACTTTACTGGGTTAAGAAGTTTGTCAGGGGTGGCCTTGCCTCCTCCCCTAGCCACTCACAGGTATGGTTTCCAGGCTTAAAATACCTTTTTCTGTCTTGGTAGTGTGGCAAACACTACTCAGAGGTCCCCTCTAATGCTAAGTCTTCCTCCCTTTCTGGAGGTAGCTGTAATATCTGCCGTAGCCCTCACCACACTGTTTTGTAATTATTGTTTGTATTTGTTTCTCCCACTAGACTGTGAGCTTCTCAAGGGCAGGGACCAGGGCTTGTTTTTCTTTTTAACTGCCCCAGCACCTAGCACAGTTCCTGATGCACAGTAAGTGCTCAATATATCTTGGTTGGAATGAAGAAATGAGTGGGAAATGAATGATCTTAGGGGCTTTTGTTAGGCTGAGTATGGGGAGATGAAGCCTGGATGTGATGTACATAAAGGTGGGAGGGGGAGGAGAGCAAAGTGGGCAGGGACAAACTTTGGCACCAGCCTAGGAGAATACCAGGGCATAGGGGTAGGGTAGGCATTAAATACTGGGAATGTGTCTAAGGCTGAGTTGATTTTCCTAGTTTCCAATCCAGAAGCCAAACCAAATGTCACTTTGTAACCCAAACCAGTGCTTTTTCTCAATGCTGCTAGGATTCTGTGAATTAAATACATTGATATGGAAATGTGGTGAGGTTTATTTGGGGGGGGGGTTGTTTTTTGGGTTTTTGTCGTGGCTGGCCAGTAAGGGGATCTGAACCCTTGACCTTGGTATTATACTGAGCTAACTGGACTTACTGGACTAACTGGGACTAACTCCCTAACTGAGCTAACTGGACTTATGGAAATGTTTTGATTCAGGGAGGAGCGGGGCGGGTGGAGGGAGAGACTATTGTGGGCTGAGGTAAAGATTTATAGTTTCCAGGTGCCCTTCCAGAGAATTGGAAAGACCTAAATCTTTGGATTTAGGGATCCAGTGGTCTTCAGAGCAGTATCTGGAAAGGTACTTTCTATAAGCCTGGGTGTCTTCTTAGCATCCCCCACCCCAATCTCAGGACATCAGAAATACTAGGTTTGGGAGTATAAAAGTAATTTCTACATTAACTATTAACCATTTATACCTGATTATCATGTAACACAATCATTATGCATACATACTGTTAAATATGCATTTTTTTAATTCTAGCATCATTCATTTTTTCAGCAAACATTTAATGAATGGCTACCGTGTGTCAGGCACTGGGAATACAAAGACACTGAGGTTGGTCCCTGCTGTTGAGGAACTCACCGCCTAGGTGAGGAGATAGACAAATAAACAGCATATATTAAGATAAGTGCTATGAAAAATGTGTGTATACTTTACTTTATGATCACATAGGAAGGTGTCTTAGAAAAGGGTCGGGGAATGACAGCAAAGTTTTATAAAAGGAAAAACAGAGCTGTTTCTTAATCAAGAGACATGAGGAGGGAATGCAAAGTTTGTTTCAGTTGGAGGAAGCAATATATCCAAAGAAAAGTATGGAGAAAATATGGCATTTTCAGGGTTCTCTAAAGAGCTTGTTGTGCTATTATGAGAGTTCCTGCATAGGAGCAAAAAAAGACAATGCTTTTCCTTATGATCATCCAGTGGATTCTAGTCTTGATCCTGAAAGCTATGGGGAGCCATGGGAGGATTTTAAGCAGAGATTGTCATGATCTGATCTTCATATTAAAAAATTCCAGAGGATACTAGATTGAAATGGGGTATATGTGGAGGCAGAGAGAGACCACCTGGGAGATTTTTTATAGTCATCCAAGTAAGAAATTATGAGAGGCTGAATTAAGGCTTTGGCCTAGTAGGGAGGGAAAATGGCAATGTGTTAAGAGATAATAAGGTTTTTGTAAAAAGACTTGATTGAGTCTTTTTTACTGTTGCAATCTCAGTGCTTAGCACAGTGTTTGACACATACTACACAAAGTAGACAGACTGTAAGTATTATTTTGAGTGAATGAATGTGTGATCTACTCAGTTAGGTGGAAGATGGGCAGGGAAGGAAGAGGTCTCTGGTCTGGGTAAAAAGATTGATGGTGCTGTTATCAAAGTGAGAGAGTGGATCAGCTGGCAAGAGGAGTGAAGAGTTAGGTCAGCTTTGTATCTAAGATTCAAATGCTTTTGAGACATCTGAGCAGAGGCATACAAGTCTAGAGCTCGAGAAGAAGAGTTGGTTGGGAAAGATAGATTTCGGATTCATCAGTCTACTGTGGGAGTGGATGACAGTGTTCAGGAAGAGTGGAAGTAAGGAGAAAAAGAGAAGCCTGGAACCCTGGAGACCCTGGAACACCAGCATGTTGGGGTTGATGAAGGAAAAGGAGAATGAGGAAGCATATTCAAGGAGTTAGAAGGAAAACCAAGAGAGCAGTGTCCCTTATGTTAAGGGAGTTTAGTTTCGAGAAAGCCAGAGATGTCTGATGCCACCAGAGGTCCCAGAAGGAGTGAGTGGTCTCTAAAATATCAGCTCTCTGACAGTGGGGATTTTTGTTTTGATCACTCCTGTATCCCCAGACTTAGAACAGCCTAGCACATAGTAACCATCAATAAATTACTATTAAATGAATGAATGAATGAATTGGAAAGAGTCCCTTAAATTTAGTTACAGAGCCACAGGACCTTGGTGAAGCCATTTGCAGAGTGGTGGTAAATGAAGCTAGATCGTAGTGGATTGAGAGAGAGATAGGATGTAAGAAAGTGGCTACAAAGAGAGGACTAAGGATGGCCAACTCCATGAGCTAAGCACTTGAAATTTATTAATGCATTTAATCTTCTCAGCAGCCCAACAAGATAGGAACTGTCATGATTCCCATTTTACAGATGGGGAAACTATAGCTCAGAGAGGGTAATAACTTGGCCAAGCTCTCTCAGCTAGAAAGTGTTAAACCAAGATTTGAATCCAGATCTGTCTGCCTTTGGAGTTCAGCTCCTACTTGCCTAGGCTACATTTCCTCTAGAGCTTCTTTTTGACAGAAGGGCAAGAGAAAGAGGGAGTGTTTGAGATGACATGCAGCTGAGACCAAGAAGATTGCAAATATGTTAGTGGTAATGGGAAAGAATCAATAGAAAGAAATAACTTGAAGACTTTGGGAAAAAGATGAAATAATTTGTACAAGAGGAGTCAGAGGAGAGGTGCAGAGCACAGGTAAAAGGAAACCCCTTCCATCGTGGTTGGGAGTGGCTGAGAAGGTAAAGAAAACCATGTGTTGAAATATTTTTGCCAGGAAGGAGAGGGGAAGAAGGTGGGGAGGATGGGGGTCTGTTCTGACTGTCTGCTCAGAGTTAGGGAGGTAGTGATCAAGTTACAGTCTTGAGGAGAGAGGCATAAGTTTGAAACAGCAGTTGCAGAGAATAGAAAAAAGCAGTGGTGGAGATAGGAGATTTTCAGGGCAGCATCAAAGGCCCAGCCAAGAAGGGAGACCATGATTTTACAGAGTGGCCCATGTTCCGTGATTTTCTCCCTTCCCTCCAGCAGGGCATGGTAGCCAGGGTCAGGGGCACAGAAGGCAGGTGTTAGATTGACCCAGGGTTGAAGGTTTGCCATCTGGATGTGACAGAAGAAAAGAGGCAGGTTGTTGAGAGTAGCAATTGGCTAGGTTGTGTTTGAAGTGATGGGTTGCCACCTCTAGGCCCTCAGGGAAGGAAGTGAGGATGGGAGAAGATGGAGAACAGAAAGAAAATGGAGAGGTAATAGTACTAGAGTCTGGGATTGGCTAGGTTGTGTTTGAAGTGATGGGTTGCCACCTCTAGGCCCTCAGGGAAGGATGTGAGGATGGGAGAAGATGGAGAACAGAAAGAAAATGGAGAGGTAATAGTACTAGAGTCTGGGGAAAGTTCAACAGAGGGACTTTGGTAGAAAGAGGGTCCTTGTTCTCAGAATTCCATGTCCAGAGATGACATGTCTGATGAATAAGCCAAAATCATGCTAAAAAGGGAGTACAAGGGTAGAAAACTAGCCAGTGATGTTATCTATTTACTGAGGGGACTGAGGAAGGGTCCAAAGATACCTTTTTTTTCTTTATTGTAAACACTTCTGTACTGTTTGAATTGTTCCAACTAGTATGTACTATTTTTTAAATTTAAAAAAAGATACAAACTTTTCAACTAACCCAAAGAAAAGAACAGATTTACATGAAAGCAGGGAGATAAACTGCAGAGGCAGGAGTCTGCAGTCGTGGAACAGGACCCTGGAGTACATTATCCACCTGGGGACTCATGGGGTATTAGCTTTGAAGAGCAGTAGCCGGACTCAGGTCCACCCCGCCATTGTTTACAAGGGAGGAAATGGGCGCCCCGAGACTAGCTCAGCGTGGTGTCAGCAGCAGAACCAGAACCAGAACCAACCTTTCCTGATTTCCCAGCCCACTGCTCTGTTTTCCACGCTGCCTCCTGAGCACTTAGGCTTCAGAATTTCCTGCCATCCTAACCAGGCTCATGGCGTGTACGCCCGTGACACTGCTGGGTGATTGGGCTGTTTGCCATACCGTGCTTCCCACATCTCAGTGCTCAGGGTGTGGCTGTGTGTCGAGCTGTACTGTCCCCTGCCTATTTCCTGCTCTCCTCAGAGCTCGGCAATGTAGCAGCATGGAGGTGGAAAACCACAGTGATGATACACTGTTTACATACTTTTAAATGACCCAGCGTCCCTGCTGTTTTGCCAGCTCTCTTGTTGCTGCCTCCCCCAGACCTGCCCTCTCATAGCTTAAGCAGCAGCCATACCTCTGTGTCTACTTCTTTATCAGCCCAAACCCAGATGAGTCACTGCAAGCACTTAGGACATGGAATCTGCACCATGAGATCAGTGCAGAGAGTGAAGGGATTGGAATTCTGGAGAAAGAGCCCTTAAATTAGGAGCATTCTTCTGGGAAAAAAGTGCTTTCATTTCTATCAGATCTTCAAGGAGTCTGTGACTCTCCCTCTCTGAAGACTGCAGACTTAGGAAATGGAGTGCCAGGTGTGTTTTAGAAAAGTAAACACTTCCTGTCTTCCTGTCTTCCAAGTAATAGTTCAGATAAACCTGGTGTTTGTGCAGCCTCTGTTCTTTTGTCATCAGGACAGTGACGATGGTTGCATGTAAATTAGTTGTGATTTCTCCTCATCTGGCAGATTGAGGCCCAGAGGATTAACACTAAAGCTCAGGACTTTTGCCCTCTTTTGGATGGCTGCCTGAGTAGATAGCAGGTGAGCTCTCCACACAATGGTGCTGGGGCACCGTGACATGTGGGGTTGGGAAGGGGGACAATGAGGCAGGGGCTGGGACATAGTTTAAGGAGGGGTATTCTTTTATAGTTTTCTTTATCTGTCCCCTAGGTTGAGTCCTCTTTGGTCTTTGGGATTTGTAGAGAAGGGTTTGTAGAGACAGCTTGTCTGCTTGGGAAGCTCAGGATGACTCCACAGATTCTGCCTTGAGAGTAGCCTTAGCCCCGAAAGCCTGAGTGTCCTTTTATGTTGTGGGGATGAATTTTTAGGGTTTGGAATGGAATTGCGAGTTGACCTGGCTCAAATTTGCCTCAAATTCCCTTCTCCCTGCCAAGTGTAAGCGGGTGTCGGTGTAGGGATAACAGGGTATTTACTAGGAGGGGAAAGAATATGTTTATTCACGATGGCAGGAAAGGACCCCGTATTGGCTTGCTTCTTGGCAGACCTGAGAGCTGAGATGTAGCCAGGTAGTAGTGCTCAGGAGGTTTGAGCAGGCTTCCTTGAGATGGTCTGAAGCTCTTGGGTTCCTTCTGCTTGGAGATGGGTAACATTTGGGATTCTGGTTTGGTTCTGAATTCTCTCTCCTTGTCTTCTGCCAGGCTGTCCTATCCCTGACTTTGTAGTTCCATAGGAAGTCATGGATGTTGTGTCAGTGAGATGCATATAGCTCCAGAAAAGAATAGAGAGGGGGGTTCATTAAGTTGACAGTTGGGGCAGTAAAATCAGAACCACCCTGAAGGTCACAGAGAAGAACTGGTAGGAGGGTAGGAAGAAACAGTGCATTAGTATTTTGGCTTTGCCATTTTTCTGCATAGACTTGGGTCTGTAAAGCTATATTAGATAGTATGTTGGTTCCTACTGGGTGGATTTCCACTGTTGGACAGAAATCTACCTTGGATGGTAAACATTTTTGGGAAGAGAAGGGAGTGAAGCAGGATGGGCTGGTGATCATGTGCCTTCTCTGAGACATCAGCTCCATTATCTCAGGCATTCCTCTGCTGGGAGATCCTCCTGTCATCTCCTCCACCTGCTCACATTAGTTCACGGGTTTTTACAAAATTGGAAACCCTTCATCTGGAGCCCTCAAGAGCAGTACTACTTAAAGTGCCAGTCTGCGGTGAGACAAGAAGCATATGCACCAGAATGTAAAACTGTTCCCTTCATCAAGAAAATGTTGTTATGAAAAAAATGTTAGAACTAGACAATGTGTTTACTCTAACTTAATTGACTTACATTCCGGCATCACATAAGCTTCCTATCTAGTGCCCAACCGGTAATGCAGTTTGCCTATCAGCAGCTAATCTGCAGACCACATTTTGAGCAGCAATGCTCTAGAGCTGCCTCTTGGTCAGAAACAATTGTTGAGAACTTGGAATCACTTGCTTGGCACAGTCCAGGGGAAGCCAGAAATATAAAGCCATGGGTTAGAAGAACTGCCACCCAGATCGTTCATTCATACATGGGTCAGGGCAGGTTACTGGGGTTAAAGGGAGAACAACCAGAATGAAAAAAGTTGAACAGATGACTAGATAGTGGTTATGCCAAGGGTAAATGACTTCCCTTTTACCACAGGCATGTGAGCCAAGGAGCTAGAGCTAAAGACCCTCTTGTAGGATCTTGTTTTGCTGGTTGCTTCTAGTGGTTGGTCAGCCACACTGAGTTTACCCTGTCCTTGCAGGAAAACAGCATGTATTGGAAAAGAATGTGTTGCTTGTCTCTGTGGTCATACCTGGATGTAACCAGTTTCCTTCTTTGGAATCAGTGGAGAATTGTAAGTACCACCCTATTCCCTGTCCTAGAAGAGCCAGCATTTATGTGGAGCTATAACTCTGGATGGATAGCCTGGCCAAACTGCCGATGCTTGGCCTGGAGTCCCCCATGACCTTGGGGACCAAGGGTCACCAAATGCCAAGAGCCATAGCAAATGAGTTTTTCCTGTGCAGAATCTCTAACCAGTGTCTGAAGATTGATTGCTGAATGTCACACTGGCTATTCAATGAGTCCCACAGGACACCTGCTTTCTGGACTGAGTTCATTTCTGTTTTAGCAAAGTGCACACTTTGCTGATTTTCTCTAAGAGACCCTACATTGGGGAGAAAAGGGTTTTTAGTCATTTATACTGAGATGAAGCTAAGTCATTAGTCCTGTGACTGCCTCCTGTCTGCCCTGAGCAGCAGTATTTGGGCTTCTCAGTCTCCAAAGTGAACATTTGAGTCTTGGCTTCTTCCTCACAGTCTTGAATGAAGTAGCTGTAGCCTAGAGAAGAAGGGAAAGGAGGGTGATTACAGAGGCTTTGGGAGCATTGTATCCTGGACTTGCCTCTCCAAGCATCCCTCTTCTCTTTGCCAATAGATTTCATTTCATACTTTCAGCTAAAGGCTGGTAGGGTTTCATGTTTCTGGTGGGGGAAACTGATCCACAAGATGGATGGTGCTTTGCAGAGAACTCTGCTCTAGCCCAACCATCATATATTCTCTTTCAGGGCCTGCAGAGGCACTGTGGTGACCATCCTTCCAATCTGGCCCCAGGCCTGGCCATCCTACAGCTGTCCTGTTCTGGGGATGTCTCCTCTTTGAAAGATGAAAAAAAAAAAAGTGATCTTGCTAGCTTTTTTTTTTTTTTTTTTTTTTTTTTTCCTAGGATTTATATAGGACATCTGGTCTATAATCTGAGAATAGAAAACCTTAACCAAATGGAATCATTTTTGTCATTTCAGACACCTTGACCATAAATGATGACCAGTGTTTACTCCTCTCTTACAGTGTCTGGGGAGCTCTCCGAGGTAACAAGGTGGGGCTGATGCTGGGACAGAAAGAGAGGCGGGTGGGAAGGAGGGAGGAGAAGGGTTGATGTGGGGAGATTGGCATTGGTGGGGTGGGAGGACAGGACTGGGGGCCCAATGAATACTCACACTTCAGGAAGCTTTCTGCTTTATAGAGACCAACTGGAGTGTTTCCCCATCTCCTTATAGCCGTTCCTAGAAGTTGACAGGCTTCACCCTGTGCAGTGGCAGCAGCTCCCTTGGGCAGGTGCTCTGGGGACACAGTAGGAGAGTCTGCAGGTTGATGCTTAGGGCTCCATCAGGGGGCAGGTGGCTGGGGAGAGGAGACTGACACTGCCACAAATGCTGCCTGTCCAGCTCTCACAAAGGCACATAATTGGGAAGAGTCTTCAAAAAGGAAAACTATAACAAAAGAAATACATAAATGTAAAAAAGACAATAAAAGGGTAAATAGTAGTAAAATATGTAGAACTATATTATTTCTGGAGAAAATGAAGAGTTTACTGGCTAACAGGTGATATGACCCCACCTTCCTCTTGGTTTGCCTAAAAGGTGTTTGGTCCCTAGATGCAGACTTAGCCAAGTACCTCTCCTGCTTTTGGTAGAACCTCTGCTGGTGAATAGTGAAGCCAGTTCTCACAGAATTTCACACCTTGCTTTAGTTTGTGTTTATCCCCTTGTTCCTACTCTTTGCTTTGGAGAAAGAGCACGCTGACTCCCCTTACTGCCCTCTTGAGTTTTTTGTGCAGGTGCTAATGATTAGTCAGGATGGGGGTGGGGGTAATCTGGGACTCCAGAGGACTTGGTGTCAGAGGCAGAGTGGGGAGAAGCGAAAACACTGCATTGGCAGTCTGCTTCAGACTAGGTGCTGAGTTACCACTAAGGTCTCGTGGAGTCTTTCATTTTGAAATTTTAGGACTCTGGGAATCCTTCATGGGGCTTCTGCTGAGTTTCTCAAAGTGGGGCTCTAGCTGTTGAGTGCCTGTCATGCTCTGGACTCAACACACTTGTGCTTGAGCCTTCCTGGACTCCAGGAGACTGTGTCAGGGGACTGGGGCAGTCCTTCCAGGGCAGTTACTGCCCACCCCAACTCAGCTCCCTGTAGCTGGGTCTCTTCTCAAGCTCTGAAGAGGAAGCGTGGATGCTTCCTTGTCTCCTAGGTCCAGCTATGGACCCCACCTCCTCGGAAACTCAAGATTATGATTACTTCCTCACAATTCAGTCTTGGAGAAGTGAAGGGGTTACATATGGGGGGACCCCTTTTCTCAGCACCCTTAGTTCCTGCTGGGTTTTATCCATGGAAAGCCTTAACCCCTTGCAGGCTGGTTTGTCCATGAATCTGTTCTCATAAGCACACATCTTGGCCTCTCTTCTGAATGATCATGGAAATAGGATTACGGGTATGTGGGTTTGGAAGGTTAGTATGTTGCTAGGAGGAGCAACTCCTTAGACTACCACCTCCCCAAATAAAATGTGGAGTAAAAATGGGTACTGGCTTCCTAGTATCCCCTTTTCATAAGTGTTCAGAATCCTCAGGCCTACACTACATCCATTTCCACCATGTGCCCAAACATGCTGTGCCATGTTAAGACCCTTCCAAATGCATGCATCTCTTTTCCCACTGCCTGAGTCTTTACTCTGCCTCTCTACTTCTCCATAGGCCTGGAGACTTTTAGCCAACTTGTTTGGAAATCTGCTGAGGGCACGGTGAGTGTGGACCCTCAGCGAGGGCTCCTTCTTAATCTTTGGGGTTTTCTGTCAATATTGAGAGTACTGGAAAAATCTCGTTTTGCCTTAGACAGAGTCTTGGTGGCTTGAGGTTGCCCCAACAGGAGTATAGGAGGAGATATGGGTAGAAAACTGGTTTGGTAGATTTGGTCTAAAGTCACCATAATTTGGCTCCCCTGAGTCATTATGTAGTAATGACCTTGAGGCCACACTGCTTTGAAGACAGTAAACATGTAAACAGTCAGGAATATCCAGAATTTGTAGGCTGAGTGATGTATGGGACAGTTGTATTTGACTGGCGTGGGACAATTGCTCTCTGGACAGGTGGCTGCTTATGGTCATTGATATTGAGTGGGAGGGGAGTTTAGAGAGATTGTTAACCTGCAGAACCTGCAGGCACAGATTTTCAGCGATCTTGGGAGAGTTTTCCTCATCCCCCAGTGCCCCCATGGAAAGCTCCCTTTAAATCGTGATATGCTCAATGTTTGGTCTGCACAGTTCTTTATCAACAAGACAGAGATTGAGGACTTCCCCCGCTTCCCTCACCGGGGCTTGCTGTTGGATACGTCTCGCCATTACCTGCCGCTGTCTAGCATCCTGGACACTCTGGTACTCAGGCCTTAAGGCCTTCTTCGCTGGGTTGGGGCAAGGGATAGACCAAGTTACAAATTCTTAAAGAGTTAGAGAGAGAATATATGTAACTCTAGGAGCTCCTGGGAAAAATGTAGAAGATGACTTGCTTTAAATCTCAGAAATTAACAGATGTCTTAAATCTACTCCACTGACTACTGCGCACCAATGTCTAGGCTGTTTCCAAAGATACAGAAGGTGTTGTGGGGAATTGGCTTCTTCGGTCAGGCAGAGCTAGGTTTAGTATAGTTAGGTCAAGGTTATAGGAAAGAGTGTTCAAAGCCTTAGCTGGGGAGCTTCCTAGCTCTCATGAGTGTGATGTGCAGTCTTATCTGACAATTGCTAATCCAACTCATGTGTCTGCCTCTTTCTTGTTGCTCTGGTGCACTCAAAGAAGCCAGTGCATCTACAGCCTTGACTTCTGAGATTATGAGTTATGGGGCTACTAAATTCCCAGCAGGCCTCACAGTTTGGGTAAACACCAATCAGATAACTCAACACAAATAGCAGGAGGCAGTGTTGATCTTCAGGCTATTTGGGGACTTTTGGAAGACTCCAGGGTACCACAGTAGCTGCAGCCCTCCTCTCAGCATGGCCAGAATTCAACTTAAAAGAGGAGATACTGCTTTTGTCAGCCATCCTTGGATGTGTCCTGGGAAGAGAACAAATGCGCTGGGTCTTCCCTCCATGCCAGGCACTCCCTGATGGGAAGATTTGATAGATCTTATGAACACTTCACTGGAAGCTGGGGCAGGTTGAGCCTGGTGGGGTGTGTGGAGTAGCCTGCCAGCCTGCCCAGCTTCCCAAGTTTGAGGCTGAGACTGGAGAGGCCATGGTGGATTCACAGTGTGTGCTCTGACCCACAGGATGTCATGGCATACAATAAATTCAACGTGTTCCACTGGCATCTGGTAGATGACCCTTCCTTCCCATATGAAAGCTTCACTTTTCCAGAACTCACCAGAAAGGTATGTCTCAATTTCAGACCAAGATTACAGGTCAATGTCTGAGCTTGGCTGTAGCCCTGATAGCAAGGACAGTGGCTCTCATCTTTACCAAGCCAGTTTGGCAGACACACTGACATGGAGGAAGGACACTGACTTTGGAGTCAGGAGACGTGAGTTCAAGTCCAAACTTTGCCATTAATTTGCTTCATGATCTTCAGGAGATAATCTCTCCTGATCTCATTTTTTTTTATTTATATATATTCTGTTAAATGGGCATAATACCTGCCTTGTTTATTTCACTGGCAGTGTTATGCTCAGATAGATGTGATAAATGGTAGGAAATTATGATAAACTTTGTTGAAGATAGTCCCTGATAGCGAAGGGATATGGGCAGGTTTTCTGATATGTGGGGAGTACTGGGGGCATGTTTAAGTATCTTCTACTCTGCTAGCCTTTGGGAAATGAGAACCCAAATGGTGCCTTGTGCCTTTCAGGGGTCCTACAACCCTTCCACCCACATCTACACTGCTCAGGATGTGAAGGAGGTTATTGAGTACGCACGACTTCGGGGTATCCGTGTGCTGGCAGAGTTTGACACCCCTGGCCACACTTTGTCCTGGGGACCAGGTAAGAATAATGTCTAGGATTGGAGGGAGTCTGGTGACCATCCTCAGAGTAGGGCTTCAGGGCACTAGCTCTTGGATGTGGCATGTCCCAGCCTTGGTCCCTGGAAGAATGATTTTCATCAACTTCTTCCACCTGGGAATTTATATAGGAAGAACCTACTTTGGGCAAAGAAGGCCACTTCTTACTATTAATGTGGGCAAATTCTTCTAAGATGCCCTTGTGGTGGTTGTGCCCTAGAGTAGATGCTGAAGAATCTGACTCCCAGGGTAGAATCTGAAAGTAGCCCATGGTGCCTTCCAGATGACCTCTGGAGTTGGACAGTCACTCTTCTGCTCACTCACTTTCTTCTGTATACCCCTAGCCCCTCAGTGTGATTTCCCCAGTCTGAGCCCGAAGAATCTGACTCCCAGGGTAGAATCTGAAAGTAGCCCATGGTGCCTTCCAGATGACCTCTGGAGTTGGACAGTCACTCTCCTGCTCACTCACTTTCTTCTGTATACCCCTAGCCCCTCAGTGTGATTTCCCCAGTCTGAGCCCCAAAGCTGGCTAAAGGAAGGTTGAAATAGGCTCCTGGCCTTGTAGGAAACCAAAGATGCTTTGTGGCCTCAGTCTCAGGAGGGAAAGACTCTGGGTCCAGGGAGATGCCCCTTAGGAACCGTAGAAGTATTCTGGGTGATGGTTGACCCCACAGATCGGAAGAGATAGGGAAGAAAGATTTTGCCAAATTGGCTGGATCAGGCTCTCCCTCAGCTTTTCAGCCTAAAGCTGGTATAACAGCCTTTGGGAGCAAGGGTGACTCCTGCTGGAAGCAGTGTGTCAAGGCAGGAGCATATGCACTGACAATTGTCTGGCTGTAACTCAGTCTCTGTCTGTGATTTTGGATGTATTTGTGTTTCTTTGTAACTAAACGGTGATGATTATTAGTGTCTGTGAGTGCCTGGGTATGCCTACTTAGATGTGTGTAATGTTTATGAACATGATTGTCTTACTCTATGTGACTTAGCATCATTACATGTAGGACTGTGCATGCGGGCCCTTGTATTTGTGACACTTGTGTGGGGTTCTCTATTGGCTTAGGTATCCCTGGATTATTGACTCCTTGCTACTCTGGGTCTCAGCCTTCTGGCACCTTTGGACCAGTGAATCCCAGTCTCAACAATACCTATCAGTTCATGAGCACATTCTTCTTGGAGGTCAGCTCTGTCTTCCCAGATTTTTATCTTCACGTTGGAGGAGATGAGGTTGATTTCACCTGCTGGTATGAGCCTTTTGACCTTCCCATCCCAGCCTGAAGAATTGCTTATTCAGAATAGAGGTTAGCATCTGAGGGCTCACCTGTCTCAGCTGCGGCTCACGGGCTAACCTCTGAGACAACAGTCTAACTCAGTTCACATTGCTCAAAGGTCTTGGGCATTTCTCTCTCCATCTACAGAGAGACCCTACCTGATTTTGGCAAGGCTGTCATTGTAAACCTGTCCTTTCCTCTTATCTTATATCCTTGAGATATTTATGGAAAAATCAGCTCTGGGCACAGAATTGGCTTAGAAAAATCCAAGATGGAGAAAAATAGTCCCTCTTTATGAAGGCTTAAAATAATGTGGTTGAAGAGTCAAGACAGAATTCAAGATTAATACAGGACTAATTAGTACTAAACTGTGAAGTCCAAACCCTCAGATCCAGTGAGCTCAAAAGAGGTTGAGGGGCTTCTTTGAAACGTGGGCACTAGAGCTGGAACTGGGGAAATAGTCTGGAGACATGAGGAGGGGAAAATGTTCCAGAAAGAGAGTAATGTGAACATAATGCAGATGTTGCAAGGCAAGGGATTTGCAGCTTCAATAGTCAGCAAGGCATGTCGTCTGACTGGAACAACAGACAGAAAAGCCAGGATCCCATGTGCTGGAGTGCCGAGCTGAAACCTCAGATTCACATGTTATAGTCCAGACAGAGGATTAGTAGGTGTTCTCTTTGGGAGTTTGAACTTAAAACTCTTCAGGCCCAGACATACATGTTCTTAGCCTGTGTCCAAGGCTCCCTTCACATAGCTTTGCTCAGCCACACCTTCCACATTTAGAGCTTCTGAGATCCTCAGTTGTTTGGTTTTTCAGGTGAAAAGAGGAAGTTGTGGGAGGCCAGGTGACTAATCACCAGGCTTTAGATTTTCAGGATGTTGAAAGAATTGTCTTCATTTTCTCTTGGTATTCAGGAAATCCAACCCAGATATCCAGGCCTTTATGAAGGAGAAAGGCTTTGGTGATGACTTCAAGCAGCTGGAGTCCTTCTACATCCAGACGTGAGGAAGGAAGGAGGGTGGGCAGTGTCCCTTGGGGGTCACCTCCTGTGGGGTCCTCACTTTCCCTATCAGGGCCATGCCCTGCTTGACCACTGTCTGGGTCCCTGAAGCATTCCTTTGTCCTATCCTTTTGGAGTGGTCAGTTCCTAACCCTGGGGAAGACACTGTTCAATCAGGAATAGGCCCCTGGCCAGGCTCCACCCCTAGAATTCTGGCACAAAAAGCCTCAATCCTTTCCGAGCTGAACAGACACTTTCTTGACACTCCTCTCCTCTCCAGGCTGTTGGACATCATCTCTTCTTATGGCAGGGGCTACGTGGTGTGGCAGGAGGTGTTTGACAATAAAGTAAAGGTGAGCCAAGAGCAGAGGAAAGAAGCAGCCACCAGCGGTGCCTCTCTTCTCTCCCCAGCCCTCCCCAGCCCTCCCCTTCCCCTGCAGGGACTGATTTTCCTGGTTTGGACTAGGCTTTAATGGTCAGAGCAGTTAGGGCCATCTCTCTCTCCCCTCTAGAAAGGCCACAGAGATGTGAGCCCTGGGTTTCGGCATCAGAGCCTCTCTCTGTCCTTGCTACAAACTGATCAAGAGTTATTTCTGCTGCTAGGTTGCTTGGGATTCCTGAGACTTGACACAGTGGTCTGGGTTTCCCTCCCTGAGCCATAGACTGGGGTCTTCCTGGCCTGTAAGAGCATGGCTACCTTCTTCACTGTTGATCCTGTCACATGCAGGAGCTCTGCACAGGAGCCTTGTCCCATCCCTAGAAACATTTGGAGCCTCTTAGACATAGCAGCTCCTGGGCCCCACTGCTTGCCTCCCTCAGCTCCCACAGCTGGTATTGCTGTCTCTGTGAGGACAGGGAGTCTGCAGTGGGGCCTGGGACAGGAGATCAGCAGGAAGAGCTCTCTCAGGGCCTGTGGACTCCTCAGCCTCTGTGCTGGGGTGTGAGCTCAGGGGTTAGCAGTCCTAGAGACACACTTTGCTGCTGGGGAGCATCAGAGCACACCCTTGGCCTGGGTTGCCTGCCTGAGAATGAGATCTGGGACTCTCCTCAGCCCTGTGCCATTACTGCCATTGGACCTTTGTGACAGGTTCGGCCAGACACAATCATACAGGTATGGCGAGAAGAGGTACCAGTAACCTACATGAAGGAGATGGAACTGATCACCCAGGCCGGCTTCCGGGCCCTGCTCTCTGCCCCCTGGTACCTGAACCGTATAACGTATGGCCCTGACTGGAAGGACTTCTACCTAGTGGAGCCCTTAGCATTTGAAGGTGAAAGCAGGGAACTGTTCTCACTCACCAAAGGAGGCTGGACTGGGGCACAGGGTGGGAGGCAGGAGGGACTGGGCTGCATGTTTCAAGTTAGGAAATGAAATGACCTATCTGAGGAGAGGACCACCTTGGGGAGAGGGACTGAGGGGAGCCCTGGAGTTACCCCACCACTACCAGCCTGTTGCTTGTTTTCCCTCAGGTACCCCTGAGCAGAAGGCTCTGGTGATTGGTGGAGAGGCCTGTATGTGGGGGGAGTATGTGGACAGCACAAACCTGGTCCCCAGGCTCTGGTAAGGGTTTTCTGGGGGAGGTGGAGGGTTGGGTTGGAGGGCAGGAGTTCTCCCCCACAAACTCAATCCCATCCAGCCATCTTCAGACTAGTACCCTCCTTTCAGCTGGAGAGAGAAGGGACATCACAGCGACCTCTCTGTATTTGATACTCACTTCCCACATGACTTCCAGGGGTGTCCCTCCAACAACCCATTAGATGTGTAGGATAGGGAGGGATTATTACCTCCACTTCACAGATGGAAATAATGAGGCTTGGAGAACACAGGTGACTTGCTCAGGATCCAACACGGAGAGTCCATGGTTCCTTTAATAAGACTTCCCTATGCCATTTCCTCAGCAGCCTCACTAAGCACAGTTGTGTGTGCAAAGTTTACATTTTCAGGATACCTACTGCTGCTGCTGTCAGTACCATTGATGATACCTTTAAGGCTTATTCTTGTTCTCATACCTTTGGGAGAGGAGGAGAGTGGGATCTTTATCCACATTTTAACAAAGATGGAGCTGAGCCCTAGGACTCCTAAGGAGCCATCCAGCCAGGCTGTCACTCTGAAAAAGGTGTTTGATCACTTTCCTTGACCCTGAGCTAGTCCACAGGGCCTAAACAAGAGGCAGTAGCCTGTGGATGTCCAGCACCTTTTCAGGGAGTACAGGGCCCAACCTGAAGCGTGTCACCTTCCTCCAGGCCCAGAGCAGGGGCTGTTGCTGAGAAGCTGTGGAGCAGTGAGTTGGTATCTGACCTGAAATTTGCCAGTAAACGTTTGTCAAGCTTCCGCTGTGAGTTGCTGAGGTAAGCGGGCTCTGGAGTGGGTGGGGCAGATCCAGGGCCTGGGACTTCTTACTGAGAGGAAAAGAATGATAACAGTTTGAGTTGGCCCTTCAAATCTGCATCTGCAGATTCAACCAACTGTGGATTGAAAATATTTAGACAAAACAACAATAGCTAGGAACAGAGGGCTAAGTAGGCCAAGATGAGGTGAAATCAACCGCATCTCCTCCAAAGTGAAGATAAAAATCTGGGAAGACAGAGCTGACCTCCAAGAAGAATGTGCTCATGAACTGATAGGTATTGTTGAGACTGGGCACCCCTCAGGCATCTACTTCTTTTCTAAAGGGACTGAGTTTTGGGGGGCTGGGCACAGAGACAGGCAGGATAGAAATAGGGAGGTTATTCTCCAAAATTCCTGGGTCTGTCTGTATCAAAATCACACAGTGTACCTGTTCAAAATGAAGATTCTTGCCAATACTGTGCCCCACCCCAAGTGATAATCTCTTGAAGTGAGATCTCCAAGTAACTTTGACTACAGTGACAATTTGAGATTCATTGAAATGGGAAGGGGAGACCATTGACTGTGGTGGAGAAGTTGGTGCTGGGACCTAAGATTGACTGACCTGAAGGGCTTATCTTGCCATTTCTTCATGTGTCCTCTTGCAGGCGAGGTGTCCAGGCCCAGCCCCTCAATGTAGGCTACTGTGAACAGGAGTTTGAACAAACCTGAGCCAGCAGCCCCAGTCACCGAGGAGGGTGCTGGCCCTAGGAGAGTGGTAGTGGGGCCAGGCTTCCACTGCATCCCCGCTGGGGGACGGAGCCCCTTGCCCACGTGACCCATGCCTGGAGAGAAGGAGGCTGGTGCTGGCACTGGTATCCAATAAAGAGTGATGTGGAACTTGGATTACCTGTGTAAAAAAAAATGTGAATGGCCCTAGAGTGAGGGAGCAGCCAGGACTGGCCTTCTGCTCTCGAGAGTGATAGAGCTCAGCAGGCCCATCCAGGTTGGGCTCAGTATCTGCCCCTGGAGGAGCCTTATATGCTGAGGGCTGGAAAGGAGAACAGGAGCCTTTGTGCTTCTCTACTCACCCATGAGTTGACATCACTCCTCTTCCACCTTCAGACGTATTCCAGACACCTATCCCCATCCTCAGCCTGGTCACTTCACTTCTGCAGGAGTTCTGGACAGTGGAGAAGGCTCCAGACCCAACCTGGTCACAGCATAGCCCATCCCCCAGGCACACTCACACGCTTCCCTACCCTCGAGCTATTCTTCTCCTTTGGGTTTCTTGCTACCTCAGTTTCATACGGCCATCATGTGAATATTATTGAATACGTATTGTGGTCTAGACACTGGTAAAGTGTTGAATTTGAAGGGCTTGTTCTTCAGAGGCCTTGGTCAACTCCAAAATAACGCAGGCAACCTCTACCCGCCCCCCCCCCCCCCCCCACTTCCACCCATTTTTAGCCCAAAGCATCTTCTCAGGGAACAGATGGCACAGCTGAGGCCATGAGAACAAAGCCTCCAAGGAGCAAGGAGGTGCAGGTGGCTCAGGAACAGGGTCTTTGCCCATGTGACCTGCTTTCTTCAGGAGGAAATGTCCCATTGTGGGCCCAGACTGCCCCCTGGTGGTTTCATGTGCAGAAATGACAGTGTAGCCAGAGGCTGGGGCAATAGTGGACAGCAGCCATCTTGGATAAAGATGTCTTGACCATTATTTGTTAAATTCTTTGTCTGGTCCTGGGCTGGGAGGACAATGGAGAGGTCCCAGGCATTTCTTTCAGAAAGCTTCCAGTGTGGCGGATAGAGAATCTTGGGAAAGGCAGGCCTGAGAAGGTATCTAAATAAAACTTGGTCCTTAAACACCATCCTTCGGTCTCTCCATTATGTTTTTTGGGGGGACCTGGTTGGGGTTAGACCTTGCTATCTTGTGCTATTTATGTAGGGACAGGTTGGGCACCTTCTACCAACAGAATTCTCAAGATTTTCACACAGCTCGGCATAGCCTGTCCTAGAGAGACATGAGCTAAGTAAGCCTCCACCACCTGCACCCACCAAAAGATCCCTCTTACCTCTGTCACTCAGAAGCCCATGGGGTGGTCCCAGCCATGGACCCTGCAGAAATGCTGCAACACTTCAAATGTCCCTCCTTCCCTCCTGATCATAACTTTCATGTTGCTATTGTTTGGGATAATGTTAAATAAAAAGAGCAGACCCTAAGCTGTAAATCTCAAGTCGATGAAGGAAGAGGCCATGAAGATATTTAAAGCGGGAAGGATCTGTGATTTCTTATTCCTGCTATAAACATTTTCTTTAAATGTTATTATTTTTACCACTTAAAAAAATTAATGTGGCCTGGCCAAGACCTTCAGTGTTAGGGTGTGCTGTTCCTCGACTACATTGCTCCTGGGGTCCATTGATCATGAGAGCAATTACCTGAAGATCATCAGACTCCCAGCTACTGACAGGTGAGAGGCGGTAGCCCTCAGCGACTGCCCAGTCTGTTCCCATGCACAGAATCACTGTTTTCCCACCTCTTCTCCCTTCACCCGGGCTGTGAATTTAGAGCCCCACCCTGTGCAGGCCCAGACTACTCACGTGAGTTTGTCTTCTCTGTGTACCACCCAGGTGATGGGCAAGTGCCCAGACTAATGTCCTGGTTCCAGTCGTCCTAGAAACAAAGAGCCCTCACCCAGCCCCTGCTCTCCTAGGAATCTACTAAGGAGGCAAAGCAGGCCTACTGGGTATAAGAGTAACGGAGTGAATGGAGGCTGGGAGAATGTTTGGCCTCCCCCTCTTCTTGGAGGTTGAGGCTGCGTGCTAGGTACTCTCCCTTCTAGGAATCTGACAAAGTGATGTCACTGTGCTTTCTGGTGCAACTCAGTGGATTGCCCTAGGGATAGGATATCGGGACTTGGGAACGCAGGTGCCACCACAGCACCAATGATGTAGAGCCATTGCTCCTAGATTTCTGGGACAGCGAGGGTGTGAGAGGCTCAAATGATACTGGGAAAGGGTGAAATAAAGGATATAGGCAAAACTTATTTTTTACTAATGTGGATGCACATACCTTGTAGCAACATTTCTAGCACTCTGAAGTCTAGATTTGTATAGTAGTTGTCAATATCTTTTGTAAGATTAATCAATTCAAGGCATGACAAATGTGTATCATATATTTTTTTCCCACTGAGAAAATAAGAAGGAATTGGGTGTTTTGTTTATTAAAACCGTTCTGTATTTTTTCCTTTATAAATAAACTCTGAAAAGTTGAAAGTTAGTATCCTTCCCCATACTGTTACAGATATATGAACAACATATAAATACAAATTATATAATTTCAGTGGGTTATTTGTTGAATTTTTTCACTACTATTTACACTAACTATATATGAACCCTCACAGTCCTCACAATTGTTTTTAAATATCCTTTTGAAGCAGTCCTTGTGTGTGTGTGTTTCTGCATTGTTCAAACTTTTTAAAATTAAAATGTCCATGAGCCTTGTTTTTTTCCCACAGTAAGCACTGAACCCTCACAGTCCTCACAATTGTTTTTAAATATCCTTTTGAAGCAGTCCTTGTGTGTGTGTGTTTCTGCGTTGTTCAAACTTTTTAAAATTAAAATGTCCATGAGCCTTGTTTTTTTCCCACAGTAAGCACTGTACTCTAACCACATACATGTTATGTCTTCCCTACCCCAGTAAATACTCTTATTTTTTAATGATTTCAAATGTTACAAACAGAAAAGTGTAGAGAATAAAATAATAAACGGTAAAACTACCCAGCTTTATCACATGTCAATAGTCATATTTGCTTTAGATTTTTTTTTAAGAGATGAAACATAAATGTCTCCCTTCCTGGTCCAATTCCCTTCCTTCCCCCAAAATAACTACTTTCTGGAATTAATTTTAAATCTCTTTTCCCCGGAGTATCTGATACTTAGCTGTGATTTTTCTTCATTGTTAATAAACTCTTTATGGCTCACTTTATAGCACATTAGAAGGGGTCATTTTGGAAGCCACTCAAGAAAAGGAGTGCATGAGAGGAGGCAGAGCTGCTGGCGGCAGACCTGGTGGGAAGAGGGTTTCTGCTCTGCTGGGTGCTGCAGAGTGGGAGTAAGTGTGTGGCTGCGTGTCTGGATAATCCATTATGAAGGAGAGGGTATTTGAACATAGAAATTCAGAGTCAACTGTTAATATTTATCCAGACTCACATAAGTCAGAACTCTGAATGAAGGTACACATAGAGATCCAGCTAGGGGAAAGGGACAAAAGTGCTTCTTCATTTTTATGAGCTTACTGCGCAGGCACTTTTTAAGCACTTTACTGAGAGTTAACTTATTTAATCTTCATCCCAGTAGGTATCGGTATTACCCTCATTTGACAGATGAGGAAACAGACATGGAAAGGCTAAGTGACTTCTTTATGGTTACACAGCTACGCCGAACCAGGATTTGTCCTCGGGGACGATGGCTCCAAGCTCAGCTAGTTAACTCTACTCTCTAGTGTAGCTGGCCATCGGCCACTGCTATGTACCACACTAGGCATCTTCCTGCTCTTGGACACACATACACACCTAGTCATAAAGCTGGGGACTCAACTATATCTAGACTTGAGTCTATTTCCTCCTCTATCTTTAAACAAATAAAATTAAAACCTCTCCATCCTGCTTTACTCAGTCAAGTTGCCTGAAACAGTTGCAAGTTTGTCTCCATTTCTTCACTTTCCGTTCTGGCCTCAGGACCCTGCAATTAGGCTGAAGTCCTCACAAGGGCCGCTGTCACCAAGGCAAACAGTAGCCTACCTGTTGCCAAATCAAGGGACATTTCTCATTAATTAGTAAAACATCACTTGACCTTACCTCCTATTTTGAGATTTTGATCATTCCCTCTTTGAAATTCTTCCCAGACTTAGTGACACTGTTCTTTCCAGAGCTTTCTCCCACAGCTTTCATCACCCTTTCTCAACCTCTATCACTGACTCCAGTAAACTCCCATCCCACAACCAATCATGTTTCTAAAGGTTTATCTTCTTTCCTCTTCTCTACTTTCTTCTAAGTGGTCTCATTTACACTTAGACAAATCTTCAGCTATGTGTCTCCGTGTGTGTATGTCTCCTCTGAACTCGAAACTCAGGTAGCCAACATCTACTTCATAGCACCTGAATGTCCATCACATACTTTAAACTCGTGTTCCAGGCAGAATTTTCTTTCTTCATTGTACCCTACTCCGCTCCTTATGCCACTATTCCACTAGTCACTATAGCCAAAATCTGGAAATCATCTTTAACTCCTTCCTATCATAATTGTCACCAAGGCATGCCCAATCTATATCAATAACCCTTAGATCCATTTATGCCTATCTACACTGCCGCTGTCTTTGTTTAGGCTTAATGCATCTCCCCTGAACTTAGAATAGGATCCTAACGGATACACCCGCCTCAAGTCTTTCAGAACCATCTTTTTAAACTGCAAATCAGATTATGTCACTTTCCCGCTTTTAATTTCTCAAAATCACCCCATTGTCCAATTTACTCAGCAGGGCATACCAGTCTTCCCCTTCAACATGATGTGTCTCTTGAGCTCTCTATAATCATTTCCTAACACTCACCTGCATTAGTTGCAAGGGAATAACTGAAACTGCTTTAAGCAAAAAAGAACATCATATCATGTTACACATCTCCACATATACATTCAATTTTTGACTTATGTGAGTCTAGATAAATATCAGCATGCCTCATATAACAATAATATGCAATTAGATGATCCTAGGAATAAATCTAATAAAAGACATATAAAAACTTCATGGAGAAAATTATCAAAATTTTAGAAAAACACGAAAGAC
>NW_007738066.1:32308-41517 GCF_000696425.1 Galeopterus variegatus
TTTGTTGCCTAGATGATCTGTCCAATGCTGAGAGGTGTGACCAGGTCCCCCAGTATTATCATAAAGCAGATGCTTCTTCTGTCACTCTGAAATGGGCTTTGTGGAGAGCGACATCCTCTTCTTTATCTCTGCTGGTGACTCTCCTTGTGTCAATGCACTCCAGTGGCTGGCAGACTGTCTGCGTGGTGGTTGTGGCATCTAGCTGCTTTTGTGGTAGCCATGGTTATTGTGGCTGTGGTGGGCCACCCACATGGAGGTGATATTTTTGGCATGCTCCTTGGTGCTGGCAGTGTGCCCAGTTGTGGAGAGTGTCTGGTCCCCAGATCCATGCCTTGGGTCCCTGGGTGGGTCGTGAGGCACTGGTGCAGTGTGCCTGGTTGTGGGAGAGGGATCTGGTCCCCGGATCCATGCCTTGGGACCCCAAGTGGATCCTGAGGCACTGGCATGGTGTGCCTGGTTGTGGGAGGGGGTTCCATTCCCCTTCTCTATGTCTTGGGTTCCCAGGTAGCCCCTGAGGAGCTGGCGCAGTGTGCCTGGTTGTAGGTGGGGGACCAGTCCCTGGCTGCATGCCCTGGGCCCCCAAGTGGGCCCCAATGTGCTGGCAGTGTGAGTGGTTGTGGGTGGGGGTCCTGTACCTGGCTCCATGCTTCATGTCCCCTGGTGGGTCCCAAGGGACTGGTGGTGTGCCTGGGCCAGAACTAATTTTTTGTCCTTTGCTTACTTCTAACATCGGGGAACTTCCTGTGTGAACCAGTACTTGAGCTGTGTCATTGACCTAAATTGCTGCTTTGCTGCTATTTCCCTAGGAAAGGCGTTTTGTGCAGCTCAGGGTTTAATGGTTGACCTTATAGGTACTTCTGGCTCTCCAGAGACTCGGTGCACCTGGGTTGTATAGAAACTCTGATCTGGGCCTGAGTTTTTCATCAAACTGCACCCCATGCAATTCTACATTCCTGACCAATCTCCTCTGAGTGGTCCTGTGCTGATTGGGGGCAGATCGGCTGTCCTTGCTGTGCCCCAGTGTTCTCCCAGTGTGCCTGTTGATTCACCATCCTCTGAATGGCTCCCTTTTTTCAGCTGTTCTGGTTCATCACTCCTTCATGGGTCCATGGGAACCCTATTAGTAGTCTCGCTATCCTGGGGGCCACCAAGGTCCCCTTCTCCCCTGCTGCCTCCAAGTAACTCCATCTGAAGGGCACAGCTGCAGCTTCTGCCGGCTCCTGCTCCCTGCGCTCAGTGGCTCCAGCATTAAAGCAGCTGTGGCCTGAAACACTCAGAGCAGCTTTTTCTTTCTCTCATCATGGTTTCTCCAGCCTTCATGAACTCCGTAGGTCTCTCCTCCTCTTTGCCTGAGATCCAACGGCCCCAGCTTGGCTGATGTTACATTTTTATAGTTGTAAATTGGTTGATTTGTGGGAGAGAGTAATGCTGGGGACCGTCTATTCCTCCATCTTTACTGGAACTCCAGACATTAATTCTTTTGAATGTCATCATGAAAATGCCAGATATTGGGCCGAGCCCGTGGCGCACTCGGGAGAGTGCGGCACTGGGGGCGCAGTAGTGCTCCCGCTGCGGGTTCAGATCCTGTATAGGGATGACCGGTGCGCTCACAGCGCTCACTGGCTGAGCGCAGTGCAACCGGTCTCAAAAAGGACGAAAAAAAAAAAGAAAATGCCAGATATCAAGAGTCATAACACTATAATTATCAAGACAGTGGTATTGGTGCAGAAATAGACAAACCCATAAAACAGACCTAGAAAGAGGCTTACATAAACTTGAAAACATACAGAGGATACAATACAAATCAGTGGGGTGACTTCTGGTTCTTGTAGGAACATGATAGACACGTGGTTTCAAATCTTACAATTTCTGTGAAAACCACAGAGAGCAACGAGATGAATTCAAAAACAAAATGCACTATATCTCCAGTAAAAAAAGGAGAACCTAAAAACTCCAAACTACCCGTGCCCTATGCTAATAGCTGGTTCAGGAAACTCTAGTTTATTCAACTATGAATAAAATTGCACACATGCATACAAGAAAAAGATAAAAACAATTTAAGAAATGAAAGCTACTTTTTCATAATGATGAACTAGATAATTTGGGACAATCTTGTGCCTGGAGATGATTGTAAAAGCTTGAAGGCATTGGAATGATAAAATGTTATGAAACATTACTTGGATGAGATATGAGGAAAACTAAAATCCAGAATCGTAAGCCTAGCATTTTGGGCCATGTCCACTCTGGGTACAATTGCCAATTCCAAATAAGGCTAAAATGCTGTGAAGCTTTTTTGACAATCTCACAGGGCCGGGGTTGTTGTTCAGGACCCATAAAAAGGACCCTGGAAAACTCTCCACTCTTTGGATTGAGACCTCAAAAGACCAAATTCTAGAAATAAGAGTGAATTTGAAATAGACTAGTTATTGCAGAGACTGCTCAGCTTCGAAACATCTCAATTGCTAAAATTAGTTTGATTATCTCAAATTGCTAGAGCCCCTCTATGCCTTCCAGAAACAAAAGAAAATCCATTCTGGAGAAGGAAAATATCTCCCTAGACCTTCAATTATTTCTAAAAATCTTTTAAAACACAATTCCTATCTTATAATTAGAAGTAACCAGGGACATGAAGAGAATAATAAGTAATAATGATGAAGAGTTTTCCAAAATTAATAACAGACAACAAGCCACAGATCCAGAAATCTCAAAGAGCACCAAACAGGATAAATACCAAATAATGATCCACACCTAGATACACTATATTTAAACTGCAGAAAATCAAGGACAAAATCTTGAAAGAATTCAGAGGATAAGTAACACCTGCCTATAGAGAACAAGGATAAGAATTATATTTGAATTCTCTTCAGAAAACGTGCAAGAAAGAAGAGAGTGGAATGAAATGCTTTAAAAAGAAAGAAGAAAAAAATCCCCACCAACCTAGAATTCTGAAGTAGAATTCTAGCAAAATTATACTTCAGAGTAAAGGAGAAATAAATGTTCTCAGAAAAACAAAACTTGAGGAAATTTATCACCAGTAGACTTGCCTTGCAAGAAAGCTAAAAGAAGTTCTTCACAGACAAAGAAAATGATCTAGGTTAGAAACTTGGACCTACATAAAGAAAGAAAGAGCATTAGAGAAGGAGCAGGTGAAGGTAAAATAAAACATTTTATTTTTCTTAATCTTAAGTGATGTAACAAATAACTATTTGCTCAAAATAATACCAATAATGTATTCAGTGATTGTACCTTAGGGATAGATGAAATAAATGACAATGATGTTATAAGAAATAGGATAGAGGAATTGGAAATACTCTGTTATCAGGTACGTGTCCTACATGTGAAGCAAGATAGTGTTTGAAAATGGCCTTGGATTAGCTGTAAACGTATATTGTGAACTCTAGGGCAACCACTAAAAATTTTTTTAAAAGAAGTATAACTGCTATGCTAAGAGAGGAGAGAAAATGGAATCTTATGAAATGGTCAGTTCAAATCAGAGAAGGCAGAAGAAGAATGGAAGACCCCCCAAAAAGAAAAAAAAGAGTAAGGGCGACTTTAAATGTGAATGGTCTGAATACACCAATTATAAGACAGGGATTGTTAGAGTGAATAGGAAAAACAAGACCCAACTGCATGTTGTCTATAAAAAATCCACTTTAAATATAAAGACACAGACATATTAAAAGTAAGGGAATGGAGAAAGATGTATCATTCTAACACTAACCACAAGAAAGCTGGAGTAGCTGTATTAATTTTAGATAGAGCCAACTTCAGAGCAAGGAAAATTGTCAAATAAAGAAGAGCATTACAAAATGATAAAGAGGTTCATTCTCTAAGAAGACATAATCCTTTACGTGTATGCCCTAACAACAGAGCATCAAAATTCATGAGGGAAAAACTGATAGAACTGCAAGGAGAAGCAGACAGATCCACTAGTATAGTAGGAATCTTCAACACTCCTATATCAGGAATTAACAGATCCAGCAGGCAGGAAATTAGTAGTGACATAGTTGAACTGAACAGCAACATCAATTGACCATACATTCATCTCCAGTTCACCTGGAACATTCACCAAAATAGACCACATTCTGGAACATAAAATGCACCTTAACAAATCTAAAAACATCGAAATCATACAATATATACTCTCAGACCATGATGATATTAAACTAGAATTTAATAACAGAAATATAGCTGGAAAATCCTCAAATACCTGAAGATTAAATAACATACTTCTTTGTTTTTTTTTTTTTTTTCCTTTCGTGACCAGTAATGGGATCGCAATCCTCGGTGTCACGTCTGCACCACGCTCAACCAGTGAGCAGACCAGTCTCTATATGGGATCTGAACCCTCGGCGGGAGTGCTGCCACGCTCCCAAGTGCCGCACTCTACCGAGTGTGCCACCGGGCCGGCCCTAAATAACATACTTCTGAATAACACATGGGTCAGAGAAAAAGACTCGAGAAATTTTGAAAATATTTCGAACTAAATGAAAATACAACTTACCAAAATTTGTGGGATGCAGTAAAAGCAGTGCTTAGAAATTTATAGCATTGAATGTATGTATTAGAAAAGAAAAAATATTTAAAATAAAAATATGAGCTTTGAGCTTGGGAAACTAGAAAAAGGAGAGCAAATTTAATCCATTGTAAGCATAAGAAAAGTAATAATTACAGTTAGAGCAGGTTTCCTGTCAAGATAGTGGAAAGATGGTCCCCAGCGTCACTCTCTTCCACAAATCAACAAATTTACAACTATTAAAAAGCAACAACTGCCTAGCTAGGGCTGCTAGAGCTAAGGGGAAGAGGAGGAGAGACCTACAGAGTTCATGAAGGCAGCAGAAGCCACAGTGAGAGAAAGAAAGGATCACTCCCACCATTTTGAGTACCAGGTGCTTCAAGGCTTGAGCTGGTGAGTGCACGAAGCAAGAACTGGCAAAAGCTACAGATGTTCTTTTTGTATGAAGTTGCTTGGAGGCAGCAGGGGAGAGAAAAATAATAAAAATTAGAACATAAATCGATGAAATTGAAAATAGGAAAATAAATGGAAAAAAATAAACAAAACCAAAAGCTGCTTCTTTGAAAAGGTCAATAAAATGGATAAAACTTTAGCCAGGCTAACCAAGAAAAAAAAGAAAAGAAGACAAAAATTAATATCATAAATGAGGGAGAGGCCATCACTGTTGATGCCATGGACATTAAAAGGATAATAAAGAAATATTATGAACAACTCTATGCCCACAAATTTGACAACCTAGATAAAATGGACCAATTCCCTGAAGGACACAATCTATCAAAATTCACACAAGAAGTAGATAATCTGAATAGGCCTCTATCTGTTAAAGAATTTTAATTAATAATTAATATACAAAATAGAAAGTATTAGACCTAGATGGGTTCATTCGAGAAGTTTGCCACAAATTTAGGGAAGAAATTGACACCAATTCTCTACATTCTTTTCCAGAAAATAAGGAGTACTTCCTTACTCATTCTGAGGCCAGCATTATTCTAATACCAAAACCAGGCAAAGATATTACAAGACAGGAAAACTACAATTACATTTCATGAACATAGATACAAAAATACTCAAAAAGATATTAGCAAATCCAATCCAATGTGTAAAAAGAATTATACACCATGACCACGTGAGATTTATTTCAGGTATGCAAGGCTAGTTCAACATTAGAAAATCAATTAATGCAACCTGTCACATCAACAAGCTAAAGAGAAAAAATAATATGATCATATCATATCAACAGATGCAGAAAAATCATTTGACAAAAATCTAACACCCATTTATGATTTAAAAAAAACAAACAGACCTCAGCAAACTAGGAATAGAGGGGAACTTCCTCAACTTCATTTAAAACAGTCTACAAAAACCTAAATCTACCATAATACAGGTGAGAAAGTAGATGCTTTTCCCTAAAATTGGAACAAAGCAAGGATGTTCTATCTCCACTCCTAGTCAACATCATATTGGAAATCTTTGCTAATCCAATAAAACAAGAAAGAGAAATAAAAGGTATTCAGATTGGGAAGAAAGAAAACTGTCTTTGCTCACAGATGACATGATTGTCTATGAAGAAAATCCCAAAGAACTGAAGAAAAAAAAAACCTCCTAGAACTAATGAAGCAATTATAATAAGGTTGCAGGATACAAGGCAGATATACAAATGCCAATTAATTTTCTATATACCAGCAATAAACAAGTGGAACTTGACATTAAAAACAAAACACGGGCCGGCCCGTGGCTCACTCGGTAGAGTGCGGTGCTGATCCAAGGCTGTGGGTTCGGATCCTATATAGGGATGGCCGGTTTGCTCAATGGCTGAGCGTGGTGCTGACAACACCAAGCCAAGGGTTGAGATCCCCCTACCAGTCATCTTTAAAAAAAAAACAAAAAACACAATTTACATTAGCACCAAAAAAAAAATTAGGTATAATTTTTTAAAAAAAGGACAAGATCTATATGAGGAAAACTATAAAAGCCTAATGAAGGAATCAAATATATAAATAAATGGAGAGGTATTCCATGTTTGTGAATAAGAAGACTCAATATTGTTAAGATTTCAGTTTTTCCCAGTGTGATCTATAGATTCAATGCAATCCCAGTCAAAATCCCAGAAAGTTATTTTGTGGATATTGGCAAGTTGATTCTAAAGTTTGTATAGAAAGGCAAAAGACCAAGAATAGCCAAAACAATACTGAGGGAGAGCAATGCTGGAGGACTGAAAATACCAAACTTCAAGACCTACTATGAGGGCCGGCCCGTGGCTCACTCGGGAGAGTGTGGTGCTGATAACGCCAAGGCCCCAGGTTCGGATCCCATATAGGGATGGCCGGTTGGCTCGCTGGCTGAGCTTGGTGCTGACAGCACCAAGTCAAGGGTTAAGATCCCCTTACCGGTCATCTTTTTTTTTTTTTTCCTTTTTGTCTTTTTTTTTGTGTCCGGCAACAGATCGCAACCCTCAGTGTCGCACCCATACCGGACAGGGACCGGCAACGGGATCGCAACCCTCGGTGCCGCGCCCGCACCTCGCTCAGCCAGTGAGTGGGAACTGGTCTGTATGTGGGATCCGAACCCTGGGCGGGAGCGCCGCCGTGCTCTCAAGCGGCGCACTGTAGCAGTGCGCCACCGGGCCGGCCCTTTACCGGTCATCTTTAAAAAAAAAAAAAAAAAGACCTACTATGAAGCTACAGTAATCAAGACAGTTTGGTATTTAGTAAAAGAAGAGACAAATAGATCAATGGAACAGAATAGTGAACCCTGAAATAGACCCAACAAATATAGTCTTTGACAAGGAAGCAAATGTAATTCAATGGAGAAGAGATTCTATTGAACAAAGGGTGCTGGAACAACTGGACACCCATATGCAAAAGAAAAAAATCTAAAATCAGTTAATGAAATATAGCATATTAATATAATAAAGGACAAAAACCACATTCTCAACAATCACAGAAAAAGCTTTTGACAAAATAGAAAACCTATTCATGATAAAAACTCTCAACACTGTAGAAACAGAAACTTCCACAACCTACAAAAAAATCTACAATTGACATCATATTTAGTGATGAAAGACTGAATATTTTCCCTTGGTATTGGGAATAAAATAAGATTTCCACTTTCACCTCTTGTATTCAAGATTGTACTGGAGGGAAAACATATGTTTCTTGAGTTTTATGATTTTAGATCTGGTACTGCTTACTAAAGAGATGTGCTACAGATATTTATGTAATAATAATATAGTATATTCTGAAAACAAATAAAAAATGCCTAAGGTAGAGCTTATAGAATATACACAATTATTATGAGTGTTGCCATTATGTGTGGAAAAGAACTCTGGCCAGAGATCTGGGTTCCCTGGTGTCTTGTTTTCTTTATGTGTAAAAAGAGGATAATTTTTTTTTTACTTCTTAATATACATTTTTGTATATTAAGAAAATTTTTGAATGAACTTGATCTATACCTCACATCATACACAAAAATAAACAAAAAATAATTCTTAGACCTAAATGCAAAACCTAACACCATAAAATATTTTAAAGAAAATGTAGGAGAATGTCTTTGTGTTCTTGGTTTAGGTAAAGATTTCTTTAAAGCATAAAACATTAAACAACGACTTGATAAATTTGACCTTACAAAAATTAAAATTAAAAACTACTCTTCAAAAGCCACCATTAAGAGCTTGAATAGTCAAGCACAGACTTGGGAGAAAATCTTTGCAAACCATAAATCTGATAAAGGACTTGGAACTAGAGTATATAAAGAACTCCCAAAACTTAATTATAAGAAAACAAACAGCCCAGATTTTTCAAATGGAGAAAAGATTTCAACAGATGGTAAATAAGCACATTAAAAGATTCTCAACATCATTTTTTTTTCCTTTTTGTCTTTTTTACCGACCGGTACGGGATCGCAACCCTCGGTGTCGTGCCCGTACCGGGGACCGGCAACGGGATCGTTCCTTTTTGTCTTTTTTACCGACCGGTACAGGATCGCAACCCTCGGTGTCGTGCCTGTACCGGGGACCGGCAACGGGATCGCAACCCTCGGTGTTGCGCCCGCACCGCGCTCAGCCAGTGAGCAGGAACCGGTCTCCACATGGAATCCGAACCCTCAGCGGGAGCGCCGCCGCGCTCCCAAGCGGCGCACTCTCGAGTGCGCCACCGGGCCGGCCCTCAACATCATTAATCATTAGGGAAATGCAAATTAAAATCACAATGAGATACCACTATGCAGTTATTAGTAAGGCTAAAATTTTAAAGACTGACTATAACAAGTGTTGGTGAGGAAGTGGAGGAACTGAATTTTCTCATATACTGCTGGTAAGAATGTAAAATGATACAACCACTTTGGAAAACAGTTTGACAGTTTCTTTAAAAGTTAAAAATACATCTGTCACATGATCCAGCCATTCCACTCCTTCGTATTGACCCAAAGGAAAAGGAAATAAATGTCCGTGAAAAGAGTTGTAAAGGAGTATTCATAGCAGAATTTTAATAGCCCCAAACCAGAAACAACCCAACTGTCCATCAAAAGTTGAATGGATAGGGGCCGGCCCGGTGGCGCACTGGATAGTGCGCCGCTTGGGAAGCGCGGCGGTGCTCCCGCCTGAGGGTTCAGATCCCATATACGGACCGGTTCCCGCTCGCTGGCTGAGCGAGGGACGGGAGCAACGCCGAGGGTTGCAATCCCGTTGCCGGTCCCC